>NW_028288631.1:0-140641 GCF_059628265.1 Tinamus guttatus
CATCTCTTGGGAACTACTTCCAATTTCTTGTGACTCATAAAGTTATTATAAGTCAAATTTTGCAAACAGCCTCTCATTTTATGAGTTTCTGCCTTTGGCTTCCTAAGTTAAAGAGATAGAGGCTAAGCTTATAAACTTCTATGCAGAGCGGTCAGAGAGTGGCCTGAAGACCAAAACAGCTGTTGAGCTCATTTTTAAAAGGGAAATTTTAAGTTAGGTTGGTGTTTAGAACCCCTTCAAGCATATGCTCACTTGCTACCCAGATGTACTGTAAAACAATTCTAATAGCATACCAGTGATACTTCTACAACCGATAGACATTAATAATGAATCAGCAAAACATTGTGTCTATATGTGCCTATGCATATGCATGTTATGCATCTTCTATTACACCATCATTTTTGAAAAGTGAAAAAAGGAAATGAGTTGACTATATTAGGAAAAGTATAAAAACAACCCCAAGTCGACCCAACAGTGAGGAGGAAGAACTTTCCACTGGCAACCTCGTACTTTTCCTGGAGCAGAACTTCATATGAAGACTTGCTGAAAGCTCCTCTACACCCTTTTCCTTCCTGAGGAAGACTAGGACCATTGATTTTGGGAGCCAGAAAGTCGTAGCAAGGGCAAGCATAATGTCAGGGAGAAGGGTAGATAATAGGAAGCAAAAATGTTTTAATTCCAACTACATTACTTTTAGGATCTAGGCATAGCTGAACACTTTGAACTAGTAGTGTTATCATCTTTGCTGCTGGACTAGGTCTGACTCTTTGATTGAATTACTAATATTTTGGATACACTGTCATCAAATTTATGGATTCCTGTTTCTTCAGTCCACATGAATTGTGTGTTTGCTGTGGCACTATGCCCTTGAGACCAGGTTTTAACTTGGGTGCAGCAGATGGCCCCTGCCCTACAGGCAGCTTTCAGCTACCCTTTGTCCTTGCAAGGGTTTGAAATATATAATTTCCTGTAAGGTTAGAGGAGATTTGCAGGCAGCTTCCAGAAGCTGCCCAAGGTCTCTGGAGTGGCCTGACATTCACAGGGCTCTCAAGAGGGTGTAATGCTGGTCAGAGCATTAGTTTCAGTTACCACAGATGCTCATAACTCCAATTACAAACACAGATTCCTCTGTGTCTCTGGAAGCCAGGGCTTCCAAGCACCGTATCCTAAACTGGTAGCCAAGATGCAGACTTCAACACCGCACCTGCGATTTTTCCATAATACCCACCATGGCTTGTGTGTGTGAGGCACTGAAGTCAATTGGTCAAACAGTAATAGGTGTTCCTAGGACGAAAGGCACTAAGGAATGCAGGAAAATGCTTCATGTTATAACTTGAGTGACAATGTAAACAACCCCTCTAAAGATAGCTGTCATAACAGTAAACTTTCTCCTTGAATTACGCACGTAAGTAGTTCAGAACATAATTCCTTATCACCATATTTATTATTGTTTGATTGTACCCTTCACATGCTGCAGATTCTCAAATTACATATGGGTAATCAGATATATATCTGCTCTACCTACCCAACCGAGGTTACTTCATGCTGCGAATTTATATTAAACACTGAACAATAATATAATACTACCTGCCTTTAGAGATAATGCTTTGATGTATTAATAAAAAAGACTTTTCAGTTCTCGTTTATAAGAATTAAGATTAAAGCCATTTGGAGTTCTGAGCGAGATGAGTGCTAGGACCATTGATAAGATGCAGAAGTTAAGGAAGAAAGGTAACACTCAAGACAGATGGTCCAGATCCTTGGCTTGTACAGAGTGACTGCAATGCAAATTGCTGAGTTCCCAGGTGGTGTTACTAGTATTACCTGCTCTCAGCTTATCAACATTACAGGCAGATCCATCTTTAAATCCCACTGTAACCTTATTAGCTGTTTCCTGTTGGAAAAGAGGTTCTGCATATTTCTTCTCTAAAAAAAAAAAAAAAAGGAAAGGAAAGGAAAGGAAAGGAAAGGAAAGGAAAGGAAAGGAAAGGAAAGGAAAGGAAAGGGAAAAGAAAAAAGAAAAAAGAAAAAAGAAAAAAGAAAAAAGAAAAAAGAAAAAAGAAAAAAGAAAAAAGAAAAAAGAAAAAAGAAAAAAGAAAAGAAAACCCACCAACCACGACCACGAACCCCAGACTGCAGAATGTCTGTAACTCATAAACTTTGGAAGAAGCTGTGATGTGCATTCAGTCCAAGAACAACAGCAACAGACCCTCTTGACTTTTTTTCTCTGATTTCAGGAATCATTATTATCATTAAGGTATATCAACATGATTAACATTTCATCATGCCTCAAGACTGTTAGTGAAGAATAATTTATAAAATGTCAGTTAATATAATTAGTGAATATCCACTTTAAAAAAATTGAAGAGGATTAAACATCAAACACCCACTTGTTTCAGCTGCTATTTATTACATGAATATTACTAATGAGAGCTTCCAGGGTGTCTTCTTATATAGAAAGACTTATATAGACTGTAAGAAATGAAAAATCAGTAAATAGTAAGTATAATTCATTTATTTTTGAACTGAACATTTTGAAAAATCCATCTTCTTTTTCTGGAGTTAGACTAAGCCTATATAAGCATAAGATGTGATGTGGTATGATCTAAGTTGGCTCTTTTATGAACTCAGGTGGACCAAAGGCACCTTCCAGTAGAATCCTATGATTCTACTACATTTTTGGCTTTTTATTTCATGTGATTAGACAAATAGCAAGTGTTCATGTAACATGTTATCACAAACTAATTTTAACCTGTTTTGATGGTATAATGCTGTTAACAGTGGGGTCACAGTAGTGTGTTTTTCACTACGCTCTTGTCCAGAACTCTTAACAACATGACTGTGCACTGATCTTAGCAGAACCATGAGGAACAACAAAAAGATTAAAGAATGCAGTTACTTGCATACTAAAAAAGAAAAAATCCTTCCTCACTGTCAAGAGGTGCACCTTTTGTCAAGAAGGTGCCCTACAAAAGCGTTTCTCGAGAACATAAACAGCAGTAAATGTGGAAAAGTCAAACTAAAGGTTCTGTTTTACAGTAGCAGCAAAGCTACTCTTCAGACAGCTGGACAGATTTCATCACCCATCCTATGATGGATGTTTTCTTTAATTTTATGAAATAGCTACAATTAACTTAATATCAAAATGGTGAATTCAAAGGCCAAAATTTTAAGAATATTTAAATTTTCTAACTGGTAGGGTGCAGATCTTCAAAGATACTTCAAAGTATTTAACTCTCATTTGCCTCCTGAAACACCTACACACCTCTGATTTAAATTCATCTGATCCTGCCATTCTAACACCAGCTGGCTTCAGAAATGAGAGATTAGTATTGCAAGAGTTGGGCATCCCGCACACCTTGGAACACATGCATCTAAACACACTTACACGATCACAGAGCAGAACAGCTTTACTACTCTAATGAAATGGCTTTGATATCCAAACTAAAATGCTTCCAGAATTTTCCAGAAAAATCATTTTTTTTTCCCAGAAAAAAATCATAGTTTTCTTTTGGTCCGTTCACTTTCCAATGAAAGATGCACCCCATACACAGAAACATACAGAAATCACAGTAAAGTGACTCCTACACGGTAGCTGTACATAAACATTTATTCATCCATATTGGAAGGAAAAAGGAACAGAAAATATTTGACTGTCTTGGTATAGTTGTTATTTTTAGCATTTTGGCTGAGTTCTCTAGTTTCCTTTCCATACATTTTTTTAGAGATGGCAGTGGGGGGTTGATATGCTTCTTCGAAAAAAGATTCTTAGTGTACTGAAATATAGGTTTTTCATTCTGCAGCTCACCTAGCTTCACTTCCAGATACTAAAACAGTATTACCAAGTAATTGTTCCCTATAACACATTATTCTGCTATAGCAGAACTAACACTGGGTATCTGTAGTACTGACACTTCTCCTTTCCTTATCCATGTTACAAATGGAAGCCAGACTCGTAGGAACCCTGTAATTACTTGACAGTAATCATTGCCAGCAATAAAGCAGAATTAGCAAAGTGCTAATTAGCACACCACCCAGGACTACAACACTCCACGCTTTTTTTACTGTTATTTTTAGCTACAAGCAGGAAAGACGTAAATTGCTCTTTTATCAAATAGCATGAAAGTGCTTAGGAAAGTTAGATGTGTGCAGTTATCAGTATATAAAGCTGGAGCCTGCCCTTCAGCTCTGCAGCATATATTGCCCCAGGAAGGCTGGAGTGCCTGCTCCCTGGTGGGTCAGGGAACAGGCTCTGTGGCCTAGATGGCAGGAGACACCAAAGCTAACCAAGTACAAACCCTGTTGTCATGTACATGTCTCCAGCAGAACAGCACGAGGTGATGCAGGGTGGCTGGTTCTGCACATGGCAGTGAAATGCAGAACTTCGCACTTTTTAACTTGCTGGCTGAATTTCAGATATTTCTTAATCCTCTAGCAGTTGATGAGAAATCAGTTGGAGAGCTTCAGTTGCCACCTGACTCAGTGAGTCCCTCTGCTCTGGCTCATAGATAGCACTGTCTGCCTGCTCCAACCTCATGCTGGCCTCAGATGGATACAGGAAAAGAGGGTTTCTTCACCTGACAGGGCTACTACCTAGAAATATGGAAAGTAAATGGCTAGCTCCCTGCTCAGCCAGACTTCTGGTGGGAAATGAGACATGTCGTTAACACCCTTATGCTTCAATTCAAAATGGGGAAAGCTGCCCCTAGGAAGGAAGCTTGCGAGGCCCTCTAGGTTGAAGTGTTCCAAGCACCTGTGGACCACATAGACATTTCCATGAAGTGGTCTCCCCTCCTCTGGGACTTCAATACGTGGTCTGGATACAGGATAGGAGATTTTTTTTGTGCTTTTAACCCTCTATGGATTCCTTGATTTCTTTATGTCACAGGAGTGTCTGGCCACAGTTACACACACACACGTCCTTCTTGGAACACATATTTTCTGCGTGGAATTATTTAGCTACAATCCTAAACCATGACCTGATTCCTGCTCATTTAGAGAGTGTTCACCAAAAGATCAACAAATAAAACTCCATTCTGTAGTCTGAGTTCATTTTAGTCCAAGGGAGACTTTAGTGCACTAAAAATGAATAAATAAAAGCTTTTTTATATGTGTATAAAAATGAAATGAGTACTGAAGTGCATGCTTGAAATATTTCCTCTGAACTCTGCAGTGCTGGTAGCACGGCACCCTTGTAGCACTTGGTGCTGGTTCAGCATGCGCTACGTGGAGGCACCCAGTGTCATTTGCAGAATGACAGAAGTAATGTGACTATATCTGAAAAATGAAGTGTTTATGGCTCGTTCAGTTTCAGAATATGTTTCATAATCTTCAGCACTCACAGTGTACTGCTCATGGGCTTGCAACATGCTCCCTCCAAACAGAAGCTGCTTTGTGCTCGCCGCTGAAGAAGCATGTGCTGTGCGAGTGCCATACTGTAGTTTGGCAGTAGCTGTTAGAAGTAAATTTACAGTGGATTAGGGAGATGCAAGGCAACGTGCCTGGCACTGTAATTCTGGAGAGCATTAAATGCTCTGTTTAAAGAAGAGATGAGAGATGGCTCCTCTTCAAAATCTTGGGGATTGAGGTTCAATTTGTTGGGCAAAACATTTCCATTTAGTTTCTGAGCAACAAATGCTGCCCTGCCCCTGAAGGACGTGTGAGGATATGTTCCTCAGTGCGAGGTGTGAGCGCTCCCCTGGCGCAGAGGGCTGTGCTGGCCCGTGCCAGCTGGAAGGAGCCCCTCTGGATGCAGCACTGCCTCCAGGACGGGCCAAGCGCCCATCCCCACGTCCCTGTGAGCTCCGCATGGAGCAGAATCCTTGGCCTTCACCTCCTCTCAAGGCCAGGACAAGCCCTGTGCTGAGGACACGGGCTGCTTTTTGTCTGCCCAGTGCTACGCTAGTGGGATATGGAGATAAATGCCAAGACAGAAAACTGGTTGTAGAAGTTGGGAAGGAAAAGAAGCAGCACTTCGTTTTCCAAGCCTTTCTAGACTTGACCTGGGATTGAACTTTTAAGATTCTGATTTTTTGTGATGGCTTATTTCACTTTCAGATTTTGGCAGGGACTAGCATCAGATATGCCAGAAGTATGATGAGATAAATTGTTCTCCAGACAGAAACAGAAGCAGAAAGCAGGCAGTTGCCTACAAAAGATGGTCTTTTCTGCAGATTTTACTGTAAAAACTGCTGGCTCCATTTTCAAAAGGAGAAACCTAAATCTGACAGCAAAATCTCAACAAAATGGAATCAAAAGATTTTAAATAAACATTTTAAGAGCCCACATGCTGCTCTGAAACCACTGGTTAAAACTGAACACACGATAAAGGTATTTTGATTTAGAAGTTGGGCTCTATTTTATGACACTTCTTTACTCTGTAGGGGTAGTAAGAAATCCTGGACCCACAGTAGTCTGTGGCATTTACTACTAAGCAGTTGCACCGAGGAATGGAAAATTACTGTTCTTTACTTTCTGCTAGGGTTCTATCTTTAAAGATACATTAACTCAAACAAACTAGTGCCAACTCTACTGATTTACCCACGTTAGAGAATGTGGAGGGAAGGCGACACTGCTCGAAGTGAAAACTGCAGCTGTGATGCTCCACCAGCTAACTCGGATTTGGGGAACAGAGCTGGGGTTTCCATTAATCTTTTTTGAACTCCATACTAAAGCCAATCAGTAAAAGGAGCCTCAAAATCTAGTTTGCAAAGCTACTATTTGTTTAATGTATTTCAAAACGTTTCCTTCATTCATTGTTTACTGATCTGGCCTTTTCTAATCAGGGGCAGAAAAACATATTGAATGCCCATCACCTGCAAGCTAATCCCTTGGAAAACACTTCTTTGGGAAAATGTTTTTATGGTGAATACTTTCAGGGAGTGCTGGAGTTTTAAAGTTTCTCATGATGTTTTGCATTCTTCTTCTAAATGAAGAGGAAAAAACTCATCTGGCTCTCATTTGAATTCTCAGTAGACCTTAAAAAGGAAATTCCAAAAAGAAGTGTATTCCTACACCTAAAATCTGTGAGAACGATGCTGTAAACTTGTCTCAAACCAGTGGGTAAAATCAGAGTAAAGGCTGGTCCTCCATCAGGAGCAGATCCAGTTGTTGCACAGAAAGTCAGAGATCGCAGCAGAGGGGCTGATTTTATAAAAGAGACTTTGACAGAAGTCATCTGAGAAGCTTTAAGCATGTATTAAGCATGTGCTAAGCATCTTGTTAAACTGTCTTGCCTGCCTAGCACCCATTTTGTCACCCATGAAAACTATTTACATACAGATTTCTGGACAGAAAGAATGGGAATCACCACGCCTCCAAGCAACTGCATTCACCCCAGATACTGCTTAAGTCCATGGGGAGAAGGAGGCACTTCCATGAAAATATTAATCTTACCTTAAAGGTCTAAAGGAAGTCAAATGCATTGTGCCAGAAAAATCACCTGTTGTTCCTTAGAGACAATACAGCGAATTTAAGATGAACAGGCATAAAAAGCAAGAGACATTTCCAGTGAGAGGAAGTGGAATCTTCTTTGAGACATCTCCTGTCAATGCACTGTGCGAGTTATGGTTATTAATTTCATCTCTTTGCACCTGCTTTTCTCCATTGGCAGTGATGGTCTGAACTCGTGTTTGTGAAGGGATTTGAGATTTATGCAGGAACATTCCTGTGTAGGTGATCAGTGTTTGCCACAAGTAGCATATCCTTCCTACACAAAGCGTTTCATTCAGTTAGTATTACTTGAGCTCAGAATCCACTAATCTCAAACACAAGCAAGGAAGTAAGTACTGGTGTTACTCACCTCATCTGTATCCTATTCATCAATTCAACCCATTCTAAATGCATCAGCTGGTTTCTTTAGGATACACCTCTGTCCCGCTTACCAACTTACAATGTATTTATGGAGACTGTCCCTACAGTTGATACTATACATTCTTTGTATTCAGGTTTTTAGTATTTTAATCTCATGAACAACTTAAAGCAGTTTTTGAACCTGTCAGAAAAATGCTCTTCTCCTAAAAATGCACTCAGGGCATAAGGCCAGCATATTTAGTCCTAAATTAACATGAAGGAGAAGGCTGGTCTTCCTAAACCTTTCAGAAAGCCCAGCATCTCCCCTTTCTCAGTGCCATAAGACCACTGCTCCTAGCGCTGTACCAAGTCAATGGGTCACTCAGTACAAAACACAGCAGCTAATGGGAGAGCACTCCCGTGGCCAAGCCCCACCAGAGGATTCTTACCGTTGATGTGCAGACAATAAAACTGATTTGTGAACACACAGCTATGCACCTTGCTCACTTTATTGGTTTCCTACAGCGGTTATTGATTGCCTTCTTCCCTGTGCTTTCCACCTCTTTCAGTTTAGAAACTTTGGGGAAGAAACTTTTAATAGGAATTTGTTTGTGTCATACCTACTTGGCAGGCTGCACACTCCTATTACACAAATAAACAAGGAGCAGGATGCAGCATCACAGCAGGAGACTTAACTAAAGATCCAAGTGGATTTGGAAAAAAAAATGCCTTAAATGAAAAACTTAGTGTTGGATCTCCTACAAATAGCAAGCTGACTCTTCACAAGTATATATCAGAATATTGGACAGTGCACCAGCTTTGACTAACACAACTTCATCAGTAGGAAATTGGCCTGGCAATGGTATTTCTCCTCCAATAAGCAGACACATTCTCTGTGATACAGTGTTCCTTCCACACAGATCTGAATTTAGGGTATCCTTCACAGTTGGTATGAAGCCACTGTTTGCTACGAGGTAGTAACCTGTCTTACATCACCCCTCAAATAAATTACCTCTTGCCAAACTGCCAATGTTAGGATGGCTCTTAATTTATATTATGAGATTGTCAGCAGGCAAAACAAGTAGTCCATATTTCCATGCACAATTTATCAAATTAGCTGTCTTAGCTATTTTTAATGTGTTCATCACAGCAGAAACCAGTGACAGTTTGAGTAAATGCTTTGACTTTAATACAGTCACCTAAAAAAAGAAATGATGAGTTCTTTTCCCATAGGACTTAAGGACAGAAAAACTTCCAATACTGAGGCCTCTGAAAAGAAAATACCTCAGGAGAATATTGTTGTTAGGTGACACTGAGCAAATACTTAATCAGGAATGATTGAAGCAGACTTTGTATCCTGAGGATTTAATGAGCAGCTTGGAGGAGTTGATGGCCTGAGGCATAGCCTCAGGTCATTAAACTTCAAATGGTTATTAATCCCCAGGAAAAGCTTTCTGTCAAGGTCATTAATGCGGTTATACGGAGGAAACAGAGGGTGTATAGAGGAATTAGCATATACTCTGTTTGCAGGAGAAATGCTTACAGGAAGCATGGGCAGGTCAGTTCTAGGAAACTGCATGTCTGTTTAACTTTGGGTACCATTTCTAAGCTCAGTTGCTCCTTTGCAGAGTGTTACCACAGGAACTTTATCATTTATTTAACAGTTAAATTAGAGATTCAGCATAACTCCACTGGCTATCAACAGACAGTGGAAGTCTCTCCTGATCTGAAAAGGTATCTTAACATATGTTTTTAGGTTAGACTCTTCTCCTGCTATTGCCTCTTTTTAGAATAAAAACAGGCAAACGGTTGACATATACACTGTTTTGTGGCGAATATAGCACATGACTGAAGATTGAGACTGTAAAGGTGTTAAGATCATTACCCTCTTTTCCTGCCAGTTTTCTAGGATACAAGTCTTCTTCCATCTCACTGACTTCAGCAGCAGAAGTATCTGGAACCAGAAAGAGAACAGTCACTGGTCCCAGCCAAGCTTTGCTGATTGTGCGACGGAGAGACGGCAGCAGCGCCCGGAGCGCCCGGCATGCCTCGATCCCCGGCTGCCGGGAACGGGAAGCGCTGCCCGTCACCGTGACTCGTTGTGAGGGGACACGAGCACACGGTGACATCCCAGCACGGGCTCACGTCCACCTCCCCGGACATGTTCTTTGTTCTGGGTCCTCGCGACACAGTCACTAGGGCCACAGTGACAGTCACTCCTATTTCTGGTGGACAGATCTCGTGACTTTTTATAACTAGGCTCTAGGTCTAGGCTTTTATTTGCTTACTGGATTTTGTGTAGCCAACAGTCAACACTCAAAGTCAGACCTATTGATTTTTTTTTTCCCCCCAGATTCTGCTGCTGGTATATGATTTTACTTAGGCAAATAGCTTAATTACCCCTGTGCATCAGATTTTCCTCCAATAAAAGGGTTATAAACATACCTACCATAACAGATGTTCTGAACCTTAATTAATTAGATCTATTTACAAGAGACCTGAAGATCTCTGGTTCCAAATTGTATTATAATGATCAATGTTTGATTTTTAGGGCAATATCACAGACTACAAATGCCTAAAACTGTTCCTCCTGCTCTAACTGAGCTGGGAAAATAGAAAATTGTTAGCAAGATCATTTTGATTATACCCTTGAGGATTATCTAACACCCCAATTACACAGCTGTTCAAATTAAGAGAAAAAATCTTTCTTTATTAAAGACTCTGAGGAGATTTAGAATGTGATGGTTTACTATCTTAAGTAAAAAGAAAGAACAAAAGGACATTTTGACATATTTAATTCTTCTGACAATGTCTGCATTAAACAATCAGTCCTTAGAAGTGCATGGTTATTTATTGTGTGATTCAACGCCCTATCGTTCACTGGCATCAGCCAAATGTATCCTCACTAAATGGAATTTATGCAAATGTTATTTCAGTTAAATGTCTCAACCTAGGTGTCAATAACATACTCACCTATGTGAAACCTGAGGGCAAATTCACTGTTATTTTTTTAGTCTAATTAGTTTCCCGGGAGATATTCATTAAATGAAATCGCTAAACTATTGGAGTAGAAAAAAGTTCATTTACAAGGATATTATGAAAAAGATCCCCTTTGTATGATACAACTACATAGCTTTTGCAAGTATTTGAGTCCTTGATTTTGGGGGGCATACAGTATTTTTATTTAGAAACTGATACTGTGAAACATTTAAGTTACGCTTCTAAAATATAAGTATGACTGATTATTTCGAAAATGAAACTTTCATTTAACATATATATTATACAATGTTCCAAATAGCTAAGGAAGAACTGCACACAAGTAACATTAAAGAAAATTTTATTTGGCAGTTCTGGCTTAGGCAGGGCCGTGAAGCCATAAATCAGATAAAATAAGTACGTGGGCACTAAATTATCTTCTGGGCTTGGAAAATTCCACTGATGTTATATTTTTATAGCAGTCTGTTCCTGCAACCTAAGTCCCAACCGAGGGATACATTTAAGCCTTTTTCTGAAGCAGAAAAGATGAATTTACACTTCCACTTTAAGGGAGGGCAGTCACAGATTTAAGCAAGCGCTGCCTTGAATAAGATTGTTTCCTGATCAGGGTTTTCAACAGATCTGTAAATGTCATTGAAATTAGTGTCCCTAAGCAGGTCTAAAGATTATCTGCTTGTTTGCTTTGCTGGATTATACCATAAAGCATGCACACTGTTATTGACACAGAAATAGATTCGGGAAAAAAAATCCCTCCTGAATTTTTGGGATAATTCCTTACTGTTGGGCTTTCTCTATTTTATTTCCATACATACACTTTCTCTTCTTGACTCCTCAACTGTTACTTTTTAGGCTTTATTTCTACATCTCTCCCACCAACGACCAGGATAGTTCAGTTGGTCTCTGTCCACATTCATTCCTTCCTTTGCTCCAGTCACTGAGTTATGAAGAAAGTTGAACTGCTCAACTGCTGCAGTCACAATTCCTTGAATGGATCTTACCCAACACACAACTGGTAAGAACTGGATAATACTTCCCTTTCACTTGCATACTTTGGATTGATAATCACTGTAGCTGTTTCTGGCAAAATGACTAGTTTAAGATGACTGGGTTTGTTTACTTCTTGAAAAGACATCATATTGGAATTTAAAATTAACCGTGGAAAATGAGGCCAAAGTGGACATTGAAAGTTCATCTAATCCATTCTTTGCCCTAACCTGCAGGACTAATATTAACTCTTCCTTAGAGGAATCTGGGATTCAGAACAACTCCAAAAATAAATTCTTCTATACACCTGACCAAACAGGTTGCTTTGGTCTCAGACAAGCCAGGTGACAAATTTACTACTCCACACTAAAGCAGTTGTTTTTGTGACACAGCTCTGGCTCTGTTTTCAGAGGCAGATTTTAACTGAATTGGCCCTCAGTTGCTGCTCCTGGAACACACTGCTTGCTTTTCCAGCCCCGGGATTTAACTGCCTCTGCACTGCCACATCTGTGGCGATTCGGCAGAAACTCGGTAAATCTCTCTGTGTTTTCTGCAAATGTTACCTCACATTCCTCCAGCGTTGGCATCTTAACACCATTTACATTCCTGCTCGCAGAAATGGGGGCATTTTTACAATGTGGCTTTTGACGACTGGCAAGGATTCCTGGGGGGTAACATCACTGCAGACTGCAGACTGGTTAACGCTCACCTCCTCTGATCCCTACCAGAGAGCAGTCCTGCCCAGCACCCCCAGGCTTCTGGGGATGAGAGGTCTGCACAACTGCGAGCTTTCTGAAGGAAGAGAAACATGCTGGCGAATGAAAGGCTAAGAATATACTTCTAGATGAAACATGAAAACTGCCAATTTCTCAAATAACATTGTTTATTAAACAGTTTCCTGCTGGGGGGGAAACTACGCCACTACAGTGACTAAGATTAACTCATGAGTATCTACGTCATAGCAATGTCACGGATTGTCGTGACTTTCAGCCTACTCCTGACAGAAGGGTATTTGTGTCAGGCAAATACCGCCCTTCTAAACAACCCACGGTTATACTGTACGTGGCATACTGAAGAAAAAGCACACCAGATGAGTCAGAAGTATGTTCTTTTAAATAAAGAAAATCCCAAATTATAATCCTTGTACAACCTACACTAGATATCCTCACTATTGATAATGTAACATGAAGAATGAGTTGCTATTTAATGTGAATGAAAATACCAGAATTCAGCCCTAAAAACTTTTGTGTACAAAGTCTTATGAATGGTTCATGGATAATGATGAGTGATTTTTCTTTGCTTCTGCAAAGAAAAAATGTTCTATCAAATAACACATTTATTTATACATAAGTGTTCATAAAGATTAAGAAGATTTGAAGAACTAAATCTCTCTCTCTGTATATTACCAAGTGCCTATACTTAGATGATGTCTCTGCAACGCTCCACCTATACAAAGAGTAGAAAAGCATTAATTATAATTCCGCTGTCATACTACAGTTTTTCTTCAAACTAAGCATGGCACACAATACTCTACTTACTCTACTATATTTTTTCTTCAAATTTAATATGAGCCTGAGCGGTACCAGCCCCCGATGACCTTTCAAAACAACACAGAAACTGTTCACCTCCTCACCTCCTTCTTTTCTTTTTCTATTTCCTTTGATTTAAAGTTTGTCCGGTGTGAACTTCTAGTCTTACCTAACAGCACATAGAAAAGATGACATTTTCTCTCTTCCAAAGCAGACAGGCTTTCAAGCAATGCAATAGGCATACTCCATAAAAACATACTTTTTTCATTTCATTTCACATGCTGGGTGTGTATGCTCATAAAGCAAATTCTTATATTACTACATTATTGTACTAAACGGCGACATATCTGCTTCCTTACTGTTGACTCAGTTTTACACCTCAGTTCACAGACTCTCTTGGTAGTTCACCCTATGTGCAAAGAACAGACCCCAACTAGATTTTTCTGTCCCTCAAATCCAAAAGAGAATAATTTTAGTTTTTAGTTATGTTGTTTTCCATTTTTCATGGTAAGGCCTGTTGCACTGTACTAAAAGTCATTCAGCTTACAGGTGATGATGATATGTTGACATTTTGGCCAGCAAGGGGAGAAATGCAGATGCAAAAGGAACTTTTGGAAGAGGTCTCCCTAGAAAAAGTTGTTATGTATGTGTCTGCCTGGGCGATCAAGTAAAAATGCTCTGCTCCACTCATTTTTAATTACCTCAAGAAACCCATCTCAGAAGTCTCCAAGACTTCACTATGCTTTGAAATGAGAAGACTAAAACATTCTGCTTCATCATTTAGAAGGGATCAGTGCATGGGCATCTGCAGTAGGCATTAAGAGCCTTCCCAAAGGTCAAAAGGATAATACCTGTGAGCTAAAGTGGCTGATTAAAGTAGGGGCAATAGTAAATGGTGAGATCAGTAGAACCAGTCAGTCTTAACCATAATGATACCAAACCCCGCAAGGCAAATGTGGCTTTCAAAATATGCAAAAATAAGCAAGGATAGTACCACAAAAAAGTCCCAAGAATTTGTAAGATGGATGATGATCCTTAACTAACATACATAAAGTTCATCCTAAACATGATCAGAACCTGCTTCTAAAAAGCATATCCTTTGGCTACAAAGGCTTTCAGAGGCTCACTCTATAACATATTACACTCATCTCTTCCTTTGTCCATTTTGGATATTTTTACTAAAATTAAGTATTAAGGGTAAACATTTCATTTGCAATTAGAGCACACTACACTGAGACCAGAGGAACTCTTCCTCCATTTAACTACTTCCTAAAGATGGTCAATTCAAATAGAAAATTGTCCACCTGCAATCAAATTTGGAAATTGTGTTTTATGAAATTTGCCTGTTTTATGAAATCAAGACAAGAAACCTAAGGCAAAGAGGTATCAAAAGCTCTCAAGTTCAGGCTCCTTTATTAAATATGCCCTTAATTTGAAGTATTCTTCTTTAAGATACTTACTAGTTGTTTTGAAAACCACCTTTTTAAATTCTATTTTGAACTTAAATTGCAAGATACTCTCTCCCCAAAGTATTTTGTGACTGTGAAAACATACACAGTGTTTTCCTGAGAATTTCCTCAGTCACACGTATTTCTTATTTCTTCGTGAGTGAATATTCTGCCCCTGAAAAATCTCACCTATCACTCCTCACCCCAAGAGAAGTTACATTTTCAAAAGCACGATTTAACTTCTATCAGTTTTCCGAAGAAATAAGAACGGCATTGCTGTGCTCCTTTATTCAGAAGGGTTATTTTGCTGTCAGTCTAGGAGATGAGCACTGAAGAGGCTTCAGATTAAAGCTTGGGTCTTTCAGGTTATGGTGTTTTCTAAAGAGTGCTCGCTAAGGGCATCCTTAGGGAGATAAGGGTATTAGTCACCCAGGATGGTACTTAGCATCTTCTCCTTGAGGAGACTCTTTCTGACATAGATGGATTCTGCAATGACAACCAACACCATGAAAACACAGTAGAAGTCTTATGTGAGAAGTAATAAATAGGGGTGCATTTTTATTACTGTTTTCATGCAGACATTTTAAGTTCTGTAATGCAAATCCTAAAGGATGTTCTCGTGAAGATTAACAGTCTGGATCAACCTTTTCAAGCAGCACCAATTGAAGCAGGAGAATAATTATACGGACATGAACACACAAAAAATCCTAAAATAAATTTGGGAGGAAGGTGCCAAGAGATCCAAAAGCATAAGATAAATCCTAAATTATTAACAGTTTGATAGGCTCCATATGCTAAACATTTTAGACACAGTAAAATGATTGATTGATGTGTGTTTTATTAAATAATTGTATTAATTAAGCTGATTTTCAAGATTAAAATTAATTTTAAAGAACAGCTAGTAAGAAACAGTGTCTTTATCTCTGTGTGGTTTCCTTGAATTGCTGGTAACTGAATGGCTGCTGGATAGTTCAAGACCAATTGCAAATCAATGGGAAAACTCCTGCTCATTCATGGTTAATCTTTTTCTTTATAACTGGAAGAATGAAACAGATGTGGGCTATGATGTTTTCTTAACTGAGCACTGGGAGATGCAGAGGAGAAGGAAGGCTCAACACAGCATTGTCGGACTTCTAAAACTCTTCTTGACTCTATGTGCATTTGAACATCATTTAAAATTTTATAAGCTAGTTTATTTCTCTAATAAATACTATTTAATAAAATGGTACATAGAATTATTAATACCTTTTACCTGCCATTTTTAGGTTCAATGTACTGATTAAACTTTAGCCATCTTTAAGCTGTATAGTTGTTTGCTGTGCCTGATCATTTCAAACCAACCCTATTGTGGAATATCCACTTGCAGAGCCGATATACATAAAGGATGAACTGACACTATGGCTCTGCTATTTTCCTTACGTCAAGTTATTAAACAATTTTCACTATAATATTTTAACAGATTTCAAGGCAAACCTAAAGATGCATCCCTTTTCTCCTTGACTTCATAAAACAAATTATAGTGCTTCACTTGCTAATTTCCACATAACGCCTGTAATTTTTGCTGGCATTACAACTTATCTGTGCTATGACTTCAGAAGGAAATATGATTTCACCTGTCTTGCTGGGGTGTCCCACCTGCACCCCAGTATACTTTCAAAATCTCTTGTCCTCTTTCATTCAGATTTGGCAAGGAAATGCAGATCTCAGAGGCTTTAAGTTTTATAAGAGACAGTATGGTTAGAGAAAACCATATAGAGTAGTATTCCAGTAAGAAAAAAGCATTTGTAGAATGATTCATTATCCAGAAGAATCAGAGAGTTGGCAGAAGAGTGTATGTGATTGGATCACCACAACATTGGTACCCTTTCCCCAGAAAAATATTTAAGGGTATGAGACAGATCTGGGGAGTAGTGTGGAATAAGAGAAGCAAGGACTCTGGAAGCAGTGTGCTAGGGGGAAGGAATCTGTTAGGGCATTCAGAATCCAAATCCTTAGGGAACTAGTCGTCATTGATGCCAGTGCTCAGAGAGCAACTTGTTAAGCTCAGTTGTACAATACTCTCTATAGCAGAAATAAAGGTCAGCTACTACTCATCACTGGGCTATGAGCTGCTCCAACTTTTGACAGATCCAGAGTGATTAACTCGAGAAACACATCACTACTGCCTTTGTCACCAGGGTTGCAGGAGTCACTGAGTAATGCACCACGTTGTCCTCACATCCTCATCCCTCCCACTGCTTCCTTCTTTAGAAGCTCCGAGAGAACAAGACAGTAAGGGGCTGCTGCACTGAGTAGGAGCTCTACAGTCTACCTCTGCCCTGAGCTATGTACATTCCCAGTTTCTAAAACAGTCAGTTGCAATAAAAGATCCTGGAGGATCTGCTATTTCCTAGTTATCCTACACGTCTTAGTAGGTCTCAGCGCAACCTCTCTAGAACAGACATATAGAAATGAGAAAATAATCATGTCCATAGAGTAACAAGAAGCCATTCTCTAAACACACATCAAGTTCAATATCACTGGAGACTCATCCTCTATTTCACCAACCATATCACAGTCAAATGCTGAACCGAGCTTATCTTCCACAAATGCCAATTAAAAACAAAAACATACTATGCACCTACCAGGGCAAAACTATTCTTTTTTTTTTTTTCTTTCTTTCTTTTTTTTTTTGTGGTGCGAAGGGAGAAACTTGCACAAGTGTTACTGTTATTTATATTTCATTATAAGTCTCAGCCAAAATTAGAAGCTTATAAAAGTCACAGCTTCTCAAGTGTGCAGCTACAAATAGGCTGCGTCCTTACAGAATTTACACTCTTCACAGACAAATAGAAAAGAAAAGCAGAAGAAACAAAACCATGGAGACTTACGGATGGTCATCCTGCAAAGGCAACAATTTAGCTCTTCTGAGTTAAATGTGGAGTATGTGAGCTCAACCCACGCAGACAGCTAGAGCCCAGGACCTCCTGCCTCCTGCGTGAGTGCTCTAATTCTTAGGTTATTATGCAAAAGGAAGATAAGTCACATCCATCTTCAAATGAGTAAATGGATCCCAACTGGTTGGAGGTGCCAGCATTTATTCCCTATTGTTCTCTGTATTCCCCATGGAAGGGGCAGTTACTTTAATGAGGGAGAATGACTCATCCTTGGGTGGGCGGATGGACTGAGAGGGGGAATGGTCTCCTTCCACGCGTCTTTGGAAGCAGCTGCTTTCCGTTGGACAAGGAATGTAAGCAGCAATGTGAAATGACCTGGATCAGATGTTTAAGCCCAAGTACCAAAAAGCTTGAATTAAGTGGACTGGGTTCTCCAGAAGACACACTGCTTCTCTAGCATATGCCATCTTTTCATGATTTGTTTTCTGACAAATACCATAGTATTGCTAATTATAGTGGGCCTAACTTTCATCTGGAATAAATTAGTGTTGTCTGTACTAGACAGTCACAGAAAATGCACGTAAAACTGCAGGATCCTCGCAAGAAAATGAAGCTCTGTGTTAGGTGGAGCCTTGTTGCTAAGCGGGCCTGTTGTTGAATCTTTTAACCCCAAAGATTAAAAACATGATTGCACATTATGGTCTCTGATTTAGCACAGTAGACAGCCTAGGAAACCACAGTCTAGTAACACTGTCTTTGTCCCTGCTTGCCATCAATGGAAGGCCCTTTTTTTCTTTCCTTTTTTTTTCCAGTTATCCACAAAAATAAAACAGAATAAAACCAGAAAGCAAGCATTTTTTCAAAGGTAGAACATAATTTAATCTTGAAAACAGAGGAGAGAAAAGCGTGGATTTTCTCTGACCGTGGACTTCTTGTAATTTAACTGAAGATAAATATTTAGATAATAAGCAATGGAATATTTAATTGTCGGGAACTATTATATTTAAAGAAAGTGCTAGAGTTATTCAGACTTGTTTTCCTATGTGTGTTGACGACCCATTCCCATCATTTATGGTCTGTATGACATACGAATACTATCACTGTTATAATTTGTAAATTGTTAATATTAGGATTGTAGTGGTCGCTATGCTTTCAGCTCTCTATAAAAAAGACATTTTCTACATCAACATTTGGCTGAACATCCATTACTTTCTCATTCATTTTTTGTACACTTTCCCCTTCTTCTTCTCAGTCTTTATAGTTTATTTTCTTTCTTCCTCTGCTGAATTCCCTACTTGATTTGATCTGGGAAGCTGCATACCTTGCCTGCTCTTGGATGCAGTGATACTTGTGAACCACAAAATACATAAATGAATGAGAAAATGGACAGAGCCAAGAGTAGGAAGATATTTGGTAAATCTAAATATTTGGGACTCAAGTCGTACAGGTAATGAGGCACTATTTGAATTTGCAAGTGTTACCTCTCCTGTCCTTTCCCCTAGTGCTTTTAACATTTACTTGTGCCTTAGTTTGCATGAAAATGTAAGATTTCCAAGTCAGGATTACAACTTCTCATATACGGGTAGAGCACCTAAGGGGACAGAATGTTCTTTGAATATTACCATGATTAAGTCAAACCCTGACAAACGTATAACAGATAGAATGAGACTAGAAGATTTGTGTTTCAGGAGCTGTTCTCATTACACTTTCAGAGTTATTCTAATTTTAGGACAACTTTAAAACTGGATCTCAGCTTATCTATGTATAAAATAAATTCTATAAGAATAGTTCAAAAAGGTTATGTGAAGTATTATTAAAATGATTTTGAAATCTTTATATGAAAATCCCTGCATAATATCTAATAAGTAAAACTGTATGGAAAGAATCTCCAATTCGCTCACCAAATAAAACATGCTACGTTAAAAAATATCACAAAAAGACTTGGAGAAGAAATACATATATCAGCATATAATGTGTATAACAACTTTATAAGCCTATGTTTATCAAGCTTTGCTGGGTCTTGTTTGTAATCACAGAAACTCCTTCAAAAGGATTCAAGAAATGTTTTTTTTATCATATCAGAAAAATAATTTTACTCAGAGAATAACAAAGTGAAACCACTTTTCCAGAAAAAAAAAAACACATGTAAGGCAATGCAGCTCTGATATAATTTTTATATATTCTACTAATCAATAAAATATAGTCGCTAGGGCAACGCTGACATCAGAACGTGAAATACGGAGGTCCATCTTACATAAACACATACACATTCCAATATGTTATCTGAACTTTTGCAATCTAGCAGTGACTTCAAGGAAAAATATGTTTTTACAAAAGAACACATATTTTCCCAGGCTTGATAGATTCTTGTGTAAGAGCTTTTATGAGATTTTAGACAAGTTGTATTTTGTTTTGTAGTCTTTGTTCTTGTTCTTTTCTTACTGGAAACAAGGAACTGTTGGGAAAAACTTGCTTTCAATGAAAATTAATTCCCTCTATTAAAGCTACTTCAAATAGTGACAACTGGATGGAGAGACTAAACCCTACCAATGCACTAGAATACAGATCTTGAAAATAGCTGGAATTGTAGATCCTATTCGTATTATGTGGTTCTCAGGAGACGGTCTCAGTAGCAAGACTGTAAGTGAGAACAGATAATTTTTGCACAGCGCCTATGTTCTAATCATATTTGTGTCTAACTTGAAGCTTAATTCTGCTGCCTTTATAAAAGATCTGACAATCCCATTGCACCGAGTGGAACTAATGATAGATTCTGCTGAGGGTGACTTAGAGGTGATACCATCCAGCTCCATCTAATCCCTGATTTTGTATTTAATAAGAACTGAATTTCAGAGTTTACTACCAGAGCCTCTCAGTGCAAATGTAGAGTTCTGGTACAGTCTTCACCTTATACTGCAGCAAAATAAAGCCCATGTTTTAAAACAATATAACAAAATAGTGTTCAAAATTCCTTGCCTGTTTGAGCAAAAACCATGGTTAGCACCTGTTACTTTTAGGACACCACCTCATGGCTCCCTACATTACTCCTCATGTATCACCCACCTAAAGCCCAGTTTGTGTGCTCAGTCACCTGGAGCTGGCAGATATTTTTCTAACTTTGGTGCTATAGCAACCAGGCCCGAGGAAATAAGGCAGAACTAGGGCTGCATGCCGAATTCGGACTGGAAGCTTGGATGAATAATATAAATGTATTTATATTGTCTATATAGTTTAGTGTGTTTATACAGTATAGTGTGTTTATATAGTTGTGAGGGTGTTCAACTGCTGCATTAAAGGCCTGTGGGAATTTTCATTATCAGTACCAAGCTTTCAAGACTACCCTCTGAGAGATGATTTTCAAATACATTTTTAAAATGAGCTAGTTTAGCTCTTTCAGCACCCAAGCCTATTGAAAACCTCCCGTTGAGATCTCCCAGTGAGATTTGGGTCAGGGTCTTGATTTTCAGGGGAGATGCTTCATTGCACAACTGCCTGAAATACTCCTGTAACCGCAAACTCGCTGTGTTTTTGCAAAGAGCTGAGACCAAGAAGTGGCATTTTCAGGTATGTATTAGCAACTAGAATCCAAGCAAAATAGTGTCTTCATTCCTCCTTGAGTTCAGTGATGAAAAGGCTGACTATTATGTATGATTACCTCTTCTATTAATTTAGATGTATAAATTAGACATGTTTCTACAGGCCTGTGGAGATCTCAAGCACCGTGTGAGCATTAAATATTAGCATGCATCTGTATTTTGAGCAGAGGCACAAGAGAGGTACACACCACAGTACCTGCATCCATAACATTTGTTCCTTGCCATTGGTATGCATAGGCCTATGATAAAAATAAGAGGAAAGAGCTACCTAAAAAGGTCATTGGGTAGATGGATGTGCAGCTGTGATAATAAAAGGTCTTCTAAGTTTGCTAAATGCTTTGCCCATTTCTGCTCTGCAGCTGTGACCTCCTCTGTGTGTCTCAGCAGGGACACAGAGGAGACCAAAGGGAGGAAGATCGCCTCCGTGTTATCCTCTGGGGATCTGCTAAGAAAGGAGCAAACGTGTTTTGGAGAGTGAATAAGGGCATGCGAGCGGGGCAGGGGGCCCGGCCACGGCAGTGAAGATGGTTTCCGTGCAGGAGCAGGCCGCAGTGAGCACTGTGGGGACGCAGGGGTGACAGCGAGGGCTTAGAGAGCGGCCAGGGAAGCTCTGCTAGGACAGGGACACCACCATGCTTGTAGAAGCTCTCTGAGAAGCTAAGCCTCCAAATATTTTCCCAGACTAAAGCAGGTGTGCCAATTCTGTGCCTTTTCCAACTGTAATCTAGTGCCCGTAAGGCCTCCACTCTCATTTGCAATTAAGTAACTTAATTCCAACTCTAAAATGCAGCTATTGCTGTTTTTACCTGCAGGTGGAAGGCCATCTCCACAAAAGTCCCTTCAACCAAACCTCTTCTTGTGTACATAATGTGCACAGACTTAATAGCAGCTTTTATTTTACTCAGTGTGATTACTGAGGCTACTTGCTTTCGAAAGCACCAATAAATCCACAAAGCTGAAGGTAATTAAGGGACAAAACAGTGCTAAGGGCTTGATTTACAAAAGTGTTTGATGCACAAAACCCAGAACAGTCTGGACTCAACCTCAGCCCATCCTGTCTGTCCCTCTATGTAAAAATGTTCTTCACACAATGTCTGATCTTTGCTTGTCTGAATGTGTTCAGTGGATGGAAACTGGGTCTAATGCAACTCCCCTAGCTTTTATCTGCTTAAATCAGAATCCTATTATTATTTTAACTTTACAATTACTTAATTAAAGCAATGCCCTAGCCAAAAAAAATTGCCTGGGTGGCCTGAGTATTATACTGCCATGTTTTTTATGACCTGACCTTTCTGCTGAGTTCAAGAAATCACGCTTGATCACTAGGCCTGGGTGGGAGTTTGGCTTGTGAGGATTATGAGAACGTTATGGGCAAAGCCTACTTGATTTATGCACAATTTTTCACTGAAACTGCAAAACAAGTAGCTGTCAAGTTAATGCCACTTAATGCTGATGGCTTTGGAGGGTCACAGAAAGCCATCCTTTTTATGGGGTAGCAAAAAATCATGATTCTAGGTTAGAGATATAAATGAATAAGTAAATTATTTACACATTTCATTCAATTGGCCCCTGCTCCAAATTCATTTAGTATCTAACAGTTTTGTTGTTGCCCTATGTCCTGCTTAGAGATTCAATGATAGATCGTAAAATGTTCCACTGCTTGCAGAGCTTCCTGTCTGGTGATTTTTTAAAAAATTTTATTTTCTGTTTTTAACAATATCTTGGCTTTATCTGATATGAAAACAAGAAGCAGTTCTAGTTCTAGCACATGGCTTGTGTTTGCTGAACACTGTATCATAAAGTACAAATTGATTAAGTTTATCAAAAAATACGATAACGTGCAAGGTATGTATGTATGTAAAATACATTTCAGGATATTTTGCCTGTAAAAAGTAGCCCACTCAGGAGTGCACCTTTGCTCTGGCCACATGAAAGATTTTCCTAGGCAAGGAAGAGACTTAAAGCAAAATTAGGACCTTCATGCTTCCTGCCATATTTAGGAAACCTCGCTGGTGTCACTGGAGCTCAAATGTTATAGAAAGAAGAGTTTAGGTAGACAGGGGTTTGTTAGGTCACAAAATAGTCTTAAGTGAGGTCTAAGCAGCTAGGGAGATCCCCCTGGGCAGGAAGCAGCTCCACGCTGGCTGGGCAACAACAGATCCAAGTGTAGGGACTGCGCTGGTCCCAGCAGAAGTGGTTGGAGCCCAAACTCACTCTGCCTTAGGGACTGACAGCTCACATATCCTGCTAGAAGAGGAATGGATGGGGTCTGCTGCTTCCTGAACAGGCTCTGAACTACCTTCATGCCCTCTACCAAGTGCAAAATTAAAGAAAGTCAGGAAGACGTCACGTCAGATGCAGCTTTGTTAGAAGACAAAGCCAACTGCCAAATGGCAGCTGTGCACTTAATGATTCCAGTGACGGAATGAGTATTTAACTTGGTTTTGTTAACAATATGTACCACATACTTACAGTGCATGTTTTCACCAGCCTTATCTCCCTAAGAGTTCTCTCAGCGAAGAGGACAGTCCCCCTCAGGAACCCTATGACTACGTGTAGATCTTCTAGAGAAGTCACAGGATTTGCTCCGTGTCATATCGCAGCTCAGCAGCTTATAGAATGGGTATCTGAAAACCCCCAGCATGAAAACTGCCCTCCTTGATTAAATCTGCCTAAAAGCAGGAAAAACTCGAATTTAACCAATCAAGAGCAGAACTGGCCACCTTGCCAGAACAGAAGAAAAGTGCTGAGTAGGAGAATAACCAAAACATGTGGTAGTTTAAAAGGAGGATGAGAATTAATGCAACAGAAAAGATAAATCTAAATTCCTGTAAACTTACAAATCAGAGGTCAACATGTGACCAGCAAAGAGATGTTGTGATAATTGCAAGCATATCCTCAACATATTAAATAGACATGAAAAATGATTATACATATACACCATGACAACAAGTGAGGCCAAAGAACATCAATGGACTGAATGACACCAAAGGGAAATAGCGTCAGAAGATGTTTAGAGGGGTTTATTCCTGGGATATTGTTAAGGTCCTAGGTCCTATCGGCCGGATAAAAATATTTGATAAATATGTGAAGCTTCCTTGGCTTTCAGGGTAATGTAGGACATTTTTCTTTTTTTCCCACTCTATCAATGATACAATCTGGGTGTGATGGCATAGGTACACTGTTTTTTCCTTTTTCCAGGTTTTCTATTTGATCCTTGCAGCACGCGATGGTGTGACCATTAGTAGAGGGCCTTGTGAATAGATTTTGGGGTATAAAATGAAGTAATTCCGTCATCTAAAAAGTTTATTTTCCTCTTTTTCCTTAAAAGAGTAGCAGTGTATTGATTAGTAAGTGTATAACCCCATTCTTGTTTCATCATCAGAAACTGCTGGCACCGATTCCCTGCGACAGGAAAGCAAACGTCTGTAGACACGCTGGGTACGTCACGAGCACTGTGACTGTCAAGCCGTGATGTGAAACTAATTGATTTGAAGGCAAACCTGTACTGTGCTCGGCAGGCCCTTCGTTCCTTACAAATAAAGAAACTCCAGATATTGGGGCTATTTTAGCAACAGCCGCCAGAAGAGAGAGGCATGATCGTCTCAGCACACGCAGCCCCTGTGCCAAGGCGGGATGAGCTATTTCAGAAAGCCCTGCATGCTAAAAACAGCCTTTTCTCCCCTGACAGGAAATCTCAGTTTTTGTCACAAATTCTTTCCTCTCTCTCCAACAGCAGCGCCCACTGTCAGCCAAATACTGACAGGCTGCACAGGGTCGTATCCATTTCTGCCCATTCCCCTTCAGACTTATTCCCGATTTACCCTCTGCTGTCGGGCACAGGGCACCTCTGGTGAAAGGGCTGGGAAGCAGAAGCCGCCGCTTCGGCCTCTCTGAGACCAGTAAGAAAGAAGCAAAAATTCCAGAGGGAAGGAAAAGCTTGCACGAGAAGCAGCAGCAAGATGTGTGGGATTGCCCAGCGCAGCACGGTCTCCTTTAAAGGTGCCAGCAAGCCTCACCAGAACAGGATGTCAGGATAATGTAAAGAATCCACTTTTTTTTTTTTTTCATTTGTCCCCGTCATCAGTCCCCATGCCCCCTCCCCCTAAGTAAATGAAATCAATCAGCAGGGATTTCTGTAAAATACATAAAACAGTCATCTTCCAGACTCTACCAGAAGATAAACGGTTCCAGACATTGGACCGCAGCCATTTTCCCACACATGCTACAGTGTTTTGTCATCCATATTGGGCCATAAGAGTGAGTCTTTTTTTTTTTTTTCCCCAGTCAACAGCCAATGCTTCTCCTCCTAGCACAGAGCAACTAGTACATTAAAACCATTGCAACGAGAGTCGTTTTATTTCTGCACAGTTTTTAATAGAAAGGTTTCATTTCTAATCTTACAGTCTTCGGGGATCTTGTACATAACTGTCACACTGATCTGCTCTAATATCACCTAATATTGCCACTGCCAGCTAGGGCTTCACAATCCTTCCAGCATTAAAGCACAGCAAACCAAACAAGCCACTGAGCCAAGGGGAGCAGCAAACTCTGAGCAGGGCAAACCTCATCTGAGAACTTTCTAACAAGAAATAACAGGACTGTGCACAACAGCTCATGCTGTTTTTTGTACTCATTTTCGGTGAAAAATACAAATACAGGACAAAAGATGCATCGCAATATGAGTTCACAGTTCATTTTAATGAATTTTCAAGCAAGTCCTTAATAGTCTGCTAACATAAAATGCACCCTGGAAAGAACCATGGGGTTTTCTCTTTATTAAGAAATGTGCAACAAAATTCTATCCTTAATTAAAACAAGAGTAATTTTATTAATGGCAGTAGACTTAAACCTGACTTACCTCAATGTAAGTGAGGGTAGAATTTAGCCCCGGGCTGTTTATATGCTGTAGTTCCAGTTAGTTTAGATCTATTTGGGTGGGAACATCTTTTCCCTTTCCAGAAAAAATATTCTTGCCCACCCCTTTTCACCTCATATGAGGCCAAAGCAGGCTTTTTGTTTTAAGATATTTTTCAGAAAGGTTACAAACAAATCCTAGCCTCCACAGGAGATAACCTTACTAAACAAAACCACCCTCTGAAGTGATGGACACCAGCAGTTTTAAAGTTTGTTTACAAGTTTTCTAAACAAGCCACCTCAAACAGATAAGCTTATTTACATCTTAAAAATAAATAAAACCTCTAAGTAAAAGCTATTTAATAAAAGCAATACTTATGCTTGTTTTCAAAGCTGCAAAGTGCTCCCAAACAGTACTAGCTGCTGTATTAAACATCACTGCTACAGTATAGAAACTTACTGTCTACAGATATCCTTAGGCTTCACTGTACCTTTGAACCAAAATCACTCTCTTCTGTCCTTCATTTTCTGGTTTCTTGCACTGTGAGGCTCAGATGCTGACAGATGGCTCCTCCGTCACCGAGAGCCGCTTCCGCCGCGGTATCTGTGCCAGCTAATACTTCCACGATGCTTAGCTGTTGTCTCTGGAGCTGTGCTCTACATCATTTCTAGTCTGATCAATGCTCTGCTTGGTTTTAGGTTGGCTTCTAGTCCCGCCTCCTGCTCTTGAAGAAACGAAAACTCACAGCTGGATTTTCTATAAATCATCCCTTTTAGCAGTGGCTGAGCAAGTATGGCAAATGCTACAGCTAAGACCTACTGCTGTATTTGAAACTTCAAAAACAATCCCTCATCTTAATGATGCACACATGAAAGTTGATCATGTACTAAAATCACTAATTCTGAAAAATAGCGGCCAGATAATTGTGACCTTCAAGGCTTAGAAGCTGATTAATGTAACGCAAAGCTCATCTCTATTCCACAGGGAGAGCAGGGTAAAACATATTGCCTTAGTGGATTGTTTTATATAATATTTTGCTTTGAAAAGAGGCTTGTCATTCTTACAAAGAAAAAACAGTATTTACAATATAGACCTTTTTTGATGGACTAACTCAGAACACATACATTCGGGCTAGCAGCCCTTAGCTAGAGAGTGCCTTTACTATCAATCTTTTGAAGCGTAGGCAGGAAATACTTTTATTTTCTGTACAGCGCTGAATGCACTATACTGCCCTGAACTCATTATTGTGTTTAACAAGGAATAAATGCAAGGTGGTACCATAAAAATAGCAGGACGAACTTTGTTCCCATGAACACGGCACGGCAGAGCTGAGTTTCTGTGAACCGTGCAATGTTTTAATCCTCCACCCTCTAGACTGTGCTGCAGAAATTAAGAACTACCAGGCAACACCTGGATGCAGCTGGAATGAGCTGTTAAATCCAGAGGTTCTCGGATTTTTCTAAAGCGAGAGTCACATCCAGCAGAAAGTGTCAGAACGGCTCTGTGTCCTCCGCCTGATGATTAAAGCGGTCGCCTTTCTCATTCATGACCGATCGTGTTCCTGAGGCAGACGCAGCCCCCAGCCGCTGTCTCAGGCTCGCTTAGTGGTGATCATTGGAAAAGAAAAGAAGTGCCACCATAGACTTGGGCACATGTGGCTTTTCCCCGGTGTGCCCCTTCCAGCAATTGGGATGTGGGGGCTTCCTGACGTAGATGATGGAGCAGGACAGCTCTGTTCAGTACTCGTGACAGACTAGTCTCCTATGAATGACTGAGTTCCTATCTGAACTTTGTCATTTGTTGGCATTTGATTACACTGAATCTCAATGAGTTCCAAAAATATAGTGGAAAAAATATGGAAAAAAACAGTACTTCTGCCTATTTACACTTATTGTCAAACCATTTTATTACATGCCACATTGTTCTTAAAGGTTCAGTTTTTCCACAAGATAAATGATTTCTCAGGCTTTTGACATATCCCAGTTAATCCTCTCTTTTTCTAAGCTGAAGAATCTCACCTACTTGGTTTCTCTGCTGATCAGCCTTGTTTCCCCTTCGTATGTACTGCTGCTCCTAATAAGAGATATACTTCGGTTCAGATGCCAGAAGCTCCTACTACATGCTCTGTGCTCAAACCTTGCTCCTTGTCTGCGATGGCAGTTTTGTGGAAGTGTGGAAACGTTTCCTTTTCTGTTTCCTTGATCACAGTTTTGCAGGCGGTAACTGAGGATCGTCATCTGGTGATCTGATCGCTCTCCACAACCACCATGAAGCGGTCTGCACGCAAGAATTTGAGGACAACCGAGCCAGACAAATTTCCAAATTGCTGATAGCCAGGAAGAAAACAGCACGGAGTAAGCAGCCAGGAATGCTCCTAACTGGAGGCAGCGCAGCTCCCATGCAGCTACTGCTCTCCCAACTGGCAGCCACGGGCCCTGGGCTCGTGGCCAAGCAGCTGCGACTCCGGCTCGAAGCGCTGCAACGACAGTGCTCTCCTGTGGATGCACGAGCTGGTCGATGCCAGCGGCCAGCCGGAGGGGAGCGAAATTCCCAGGGCAGAATCACCGTCCCTGCGCCCCATCCAAATACGTGGAGGCAAATATAATTAATCTGCATTCCAGGTGCTGTTGTACATTTGATACTTACTTATCAGCTGTCAAAACAGACATGACTGATTACTTGTTCGACCTTTAAAAGGTACTTGAAAATCCATAAATAAGACTAATCAGTAGTACATATCCATTTGAATAATAATCAAATTTTGAATCAGTAGCAAAGGTTGTAAGAGGCGATTAAAGTCTTAATATTGCAGTGTGACGTGCATTAAATATACCCAAGATGGGGGATCTTCCAAGGACTTTTACTGAGTATTTTGTCCACTGGCTGAAGTGGGTTTTACACCACATAGACAAGATTTGGTCTTTCTCTGCCCTGAGACTTTTGACCATCACCTGAATAACTACGAAAAGCATGTTGAAAATAAATACATTTGTTCTTCTCTTTGGTTTCACACTTCACACTGAATTCCTTTGGGATGAACCTAAATGTGAAGATCTGCTCCTGCCACTAATGAGCATTCAATTCACAGGATCAAACTTGATTAAATACAAAATAAAACAAAGCAAAACATGGAGTTATCAGAACTGCAAAATCTGCATTTACCACTCTGCAAAATCACTCTTTCTGAGACACACTATTTGCTAATTGTAGACACTGACCTACATTGGTATTCTGTGCCAATGTTTCTCTCTCAACAGAGAAAAAGCTGAGGCACTGGAAGCTAAATCACCTGCCTTTCCTATTTGCAATCTATTCGATAGTTTTTCCCCTGATTCTGTTTTGGATCACCCCACAGAACTTTCTCCAAAGAACTGTTGACATGAATCAGTCTCTGGGCTTGGGATCCTTGGTTTAGCAGCACTGATGCAGTCCAGTAGGATAGGGCAGTAAGATAGTTCCTCCTCCACCCATCTGCAGATGCTGCTGTTCTCACTTCTCCCTGCTCTTGAGCAAGTTGAGAGATCTGTCAAGATAGGATACCAGATCAGACCTCAGTAAAAAATCAGAGACTTCTTCCCAGACTGTGACTCTGGAGGTCAGATACAAGAGATTATGTTACTAACTGATCTCTCTGTAAATTACCATTTATAAAGACTAGGTATCTCATAAATGGTCATGTAAAGTGAAGAATTTGGCAATGTATTGATTTATTCTTTTGGTAATGTGAACCACAGGCTAACAAGACCTATGGGTGAAGAGATTACAGTGCCCCACAGACCTTCATGCAGGCCTTCTAACCCACTAAATGTCCCTGATGACCCTTTGGGTACCACCAGAAGAAATGTGGGCATATGTTTTGATGGAGAGACTTATGTCAAAGACGGACCTTGTTCCTCGGTGTGCAGAGCTAATTTTTAAGGAGCTAGGACTCTAGAAAGGGACCTTCAGTGCTCACAGTCTGTGATGGAAATATGGTGAAACTCCACAGGCTTTGGTGAAAGTTTGCCCTATCTGGCTCTTAAAAATGCTGAATCATAGATAGGATAATTCAGGTCAGAAAGGATCCTCTTTGCTCTTCTGCCCATTCTAAATACCAGGTTCACAAACAGTTACAGATTCCCATAGGCGCACTGGAAAGAAGGGGAAGAGTGAATTATTTACCATTTTTTGCCACAATGACTTGCGGAGAGAAAAGATCTCTCTTTTCAGTGCATCTAGGATGGCTGCGTCTGCTTGTCCCAGGATTCTGTTTTGCAATTGAATAAGTTTAATACTTTGACCCTTCTACCACAAAGTTGTTAAGGGAAAGGCTTTAATAGTTTAAAGGCAGTCTGTAATCAGCTTTCATACTGTGCAGTGCATTTGCTTACAATGTGGCAAAGAGAACTAACAGAAATCTGTATTTCACATCTCAAAACTAAGAACATATTAGTTATTCATATAGTCAGAATTTGCTTTTGCCGTCATTTAGGGGCCACTAGTTAGAAATACCTTGAGCCTTTCAAGAAGAAAGAAGAGATGCAAGCACACTGTGCAGGAAGGATCAGCAAGCAAGGAAGGATCATCCAAGCACGACGGGAGTTCACGTTGTACAGCCCTCAACATCAACGCACCCAGGCCCAGACCAACACCTTCTCCCTACATCTGCTCTTGGGAGGCTGCTGTGGTACCTTCCTCCTCTGGTGGTCAGGAACTTGATTTTCAGCTGCAAGTTGTTCTGTGCCAAGTTACACACATCATTCTTTGGCCAACACTGGCCTCCACTTCAAAGAGCTTTTTCTTCTCACCACTGTTTACTTTCTAATTATAGGTAATGAGAGCGGCCCTGTTCCTCTTCACTTTGTTCTGCCTGCTGACAGAAGACTAAAACACAGCCCACCTTATTAGTCATTTTTGGTAAAATAAGCTATTTTACCTCCAATCCTAAGAGCCTTTCTGAGTCTATGAATAACAATTAAATTCAGACTAGAAGATGGGGAAGCTGAACTGAACACAGTACTGCTGATGAGGCTGTACTGTGTCCTGTACTTGGCTCTCTTGTGGGGATACACTGCCTGACAGCCGAGGGTGGCACCGCCTTGTTAGGCCGTATTTTGTTGTGACTTGTAGTTATTTTCTAATCTGCAAATACATTCAAGTCTTTGTTCTCCCCGTCACTCCCAACTGCCAGCCTCCCAGATTACGCTAGATATTTCCTGCTGCTGTCCTTTAATCAACTGATAACCGCGGTCCTACCGCAGATTGCACCGCCCTGAGAAGGAAGGTACACAGAGCCACAGTGCCCGTTCCGCACTCCGGCTGCGCCTCTGCCGCTTGCCAACTACCTTCGATCCCTTTTGCCTTTAGTTTAGGCTTTGCACATCCTCACCTAGCCTGAAGTCTCTGGAAGACTCCAGAGGAAGCACCCAAACTCTCATTACGTGTCCCCAGGACATCAGGCCCGTCTGGAGGGTGAAGCTTTCGGTGCTGGGGGTCCTGATGGAGCGTGTGCTCTCCCTGTTACACCAGGCTTAAGGAAACATCATCTCCTACCTAGGGCTGCTGTAATGTGCTTCAGAATTAAAACTGGTCTCCGAAATCCTGGACCCAGGAATATATATACGCATCTATACATACATATGCCCATATGCATTATGAGAGCATTAACAATAGCCATTTTTGCTTTCCTGGAGTTCAATTAAAAAAAAAAAAAGAGTCACATGAGTTTAGGCTTCCCCTGTAAAGGTGTTGATTATGAAAGTTTCCAAAGTTCTAGAGATGAGGAAGCATAAAGAGGTGGGCAACATGGATGTGATTCATCCTGTCACATTTAGCAGAAAAAGAGGAGAAAGGGAACAAGAGGAAAGGAAAAGAATTTCCTCACACTCACAACTCTGTATCACAATGGATATTTCATGGCAAAATCAAAATAAGAAAGTAATATGGAAAACAGCTATCTAAAGCAGAAAATTATAATGATAATTTGCTGAGTTTGATTTTCTGTTTTTCTTGGGCAGTTTTCATGCTCTAGATGCCCTTACCAAATGCTGCCATTTTCCCCAAAGGCATCTTGAGCTTTTTGCCATACATTTATTACTGCAGCAGCTATGTAAAGTAGTTCAGCTATACTACCACCATTTGATGAACAACCCATACACTTTTGCATTTTCATCTAAAATGCCTTCTTTGAAGGATTAAAATATGTATTACCTATCTTATTTTTCAAGAAAACCTCTCTCACTTATATTTGGTACTCGTCTGGGTTTTAAAAGTTTCTCTTCTAGTGGAAAAAGTCTCTAGTTTACATGGCGTATCTGTGTCACATGTACTCCCCTTAATAGCCAATATAAATGTTTTTCAACTCTAAACTCTACAGCTTGAGTCTCACTTATGTAAGTTAAGCTGCTGCTTTACTCATCACACTGCAGAGCGAAGGCTGATGAACCCACTAGCCTGGCTGCAAGATCAGGAGCTTCCCAAGCCGAGCTGAAAGCACCTTGGTTCTCTGACTCAACTGGGTGACAAATCGTATCCTGCTGCCCAACTCCTTGTTTAAAATGTTCCTCAGCAAGCTCCGTTTCCTGCCTCTCCTTCTCCTGTAGGATGAAGAATCTAGATGCCTTAAAATGTCACTTTCTGTATCTATATGACATAAGCCTAGTTTAACATGAAGTTCAGTCAGTCCATGGCAAGACACAGTGCTTCATTAGATCATTCAGATGCTTCAAAGAGCTCAGAAATAAAAGTTCTTGGAATTGCTGCATAACATGATTCAAACTTTTTTTAAAGTTGATACTAAAATGTGAATCATAGGCTTGCTTAAGGGGAAAAAAATCTTGTTTTCAGCAAAAAAGTTAATTGGGTGGCCTGTAAATCAGTAATTAAAAACACCACTAACAGACAATAATCATCTGGAAGCGCTAATTTTCTTCTGTACATAAAAGGATTAAAAAGGACACAGGAACAGAGAAAAATTCAGCATCAGCATTTGTCTCAAGACACAGTGCGCTCAGAGGCTGGCTTACTGCACCCCTGCTGAGACCCAGGAGCTACAAAAGGATTTTTCTGTTCCTATGGGAAAAAAAAAAAAAAGTTGGATTTCTGAATCCACATATACATGCAGTTTTTAAAACGATCTCAGTAACCCACTAGTAAAATGTCATCCTGAGGGACATCATCACCATCAGTATCTTCCACAGAGCACTTGCAGATAGAAGCACCGCCTCCGTGGGTAGAAAACAGCTGCTATTTCGAGTGTGCAGCAGCGCTATGTAACAATAAAAGACTGGAAGCGAAGAATATGGTTTCCAAATTAAACAGTAGGAGTAATTTCTGCCGACAGGATGCAATTACTCCTCTTGTAAAAGAACTGTGGAAGACTTAATGGTTTCAACACTAATACCTAGGGAAACAGTGTTCCCTAAATACCTAGCCAAGCGCTAGGTTGACTTGGAGAACAGTCAATCTTTGAGAAGACATCCTGTACTACCTAAGCCTTTAACGGCCTGATTCCCAATACTGCTCTAGCTTGACTCCTTGGTGTCTGAAATCAGGTATGATCATTGCCCAGGGAGAAATTTCTTCAGTATCTCACAAGAGCAGTAGTTCACGTCCTGACTGCGGTAGCCTGAAGCAGAGACTTTCCACCATCGTATCTCAACGCCAGCTCTAGGACTATTTTGGGTAGTCTTCTGAAAAGACTACTCCCAAATGTCCTGGCTATGAACACCCACACAATCTGAAACTACAGAAAATATATCAAAGTAAATACAACATGCTTCTGATAATAAGTTTCTTATGGTCTGATCAAAATATATTTCCAGAACAGAAAGAAAAGCAGCATTTAAATGTAAAAAATGTTTTACTTATGGCTAAAGTGCTTCTATCATCTGAAAGTTTCTTTGTAGATAAAGAGTTGAGTGAAGAATGCCAGGCCTTAAATACCCTATGGCAACTCCAGCTCTTACATTTATATGCAAAAATTCATAACCATACTTAAGATAACAGATAAACAGGATTCTCCACAAAGCACTCAGCCTTCTCCTGCAAAAAAACACCAAACCCTCCAGACAAGGCTATTGGTTTACCCAACCTCTTGCAGCATATCATGCATTTTGCAGATATTTTAAGGTGGGTGTTAATTAAAACAAAGGTGCTGTTTACCACACGTGAAGATTATATCTAAGCAACAGGAAAGACAAAGTTTTTCTGCCTAGTCCTATCTCTGTCCTTACAGATATTACCCCCCAAAAAAGCTTATATGGTGGCAATTTGTTCGATGACCTGCTTTGCAATTTAATTATACTGTAATCAAAACGCTGAAGGTTTATTTTGAACAAGCAGTTGTAAGAATGGGCATGAATTCTCAATGCTAGCAATGCCAGGGAATAAACGATTCTCCTATCGTCTGACTGAAGAGAGAGCAAGGGAATTTGGTCTGTGATTATTTCATAATGCAGCATTCTTTTTTTGAAATATGTAGTGAGTAGTATTGAGCAAAATTCAGTGTGTTTGTGGCATGAAACCTTGTCCTTCTGATCTTTCAGAAGCTGAAATAACTAATGGTTGCTGGTTTGGTAATTCACATTATTGACATTTTTTTTTTCTTTCATCCCATGCATGGATGCACACACATGCACAAAAAAGCTATACCAATCATATTTCTGTCACCACAATCCTCCAGATCTCTTATCGTGCTTTTCAGAAGGCAAAAAAAGACAAATTAAAGAAAAACAAAAACTGACAGTATGGGAATATGGATTCTCCTGAAGTTGTTTCTTCCGAAGTAAAATATGCTTTAAGAATCTCAATTAACCATATTGATGCTAGGAAAATATGCAGATATGTGAGGCTGTCATTTACAGCTGATGCAGCCAAGGCAAAGGATTTTAGAAATGAAGAGTCAGAATACACGGGAACAGAGAGAAGGCATTTTTTTCTTAAGAGTGAGACACAATGAGATTTCATTCCATTTACATCATTCTGCTATCTTGTAAAAAGGCCCAAACTAGGCCTATTTTTGTGTACCAAGAGAATACGATGCCATAGGAGGCCTTGTCCTTTCCTAACTCTGTTGGAAAAGCAACAAAGAGTTCCTAGTACCAAAAAAAAAAAAAAAAAAAAAAAAAGCCATGCTGTGGTTTTGTGTTTTGTTTTCAAGCATCACTTCTAGGAAAAAAAAAAAAAAAAGACAGAAAGATATTTTGCACCCAAGTACCAAGCCAAATGGTTGAATGGGAGTTATTTTCAACCTTCCCAGCATGTCATTCACAGCAAAAGCTCAGCAAAGTCATTGCTGGTAATTCTATCATTTCAAGTGTTTATAACACATGAGAAATAAGCACTCTTAAAATGAGGAGTTTGATCCTAAGCACTTCATGGACGCTTGCAGATCAACTTCCAAAACACGAGCTGTCTCACCATGCCTACAGAATTTTTTTCAGATGTTGTAAGTTAAGATGTTGTAAGTTGCAAGGTACCTGACATCCCACTTGAAAAGGGATCTTCACAGGAAAATGAACTGCTGCAAGAAATGGAACCTTGTCTGAACTATCAGGAGACTATCTAAAAGCTTCACTTTTATTTGCTGTATTTTAATGACTGCTGTTATAAACCAATATAAATAAGTAAGCTAAAACCAGAAAGAAATATAAGAATCAGGTTGTCTTTCGAACACCCTATTTAAATACATAACTAACAAAGTATAAAATTCTCCGTAAAGGTATGGGCAAGATCAGCAACCTGATATGCCTTCCATCCCACCAGGATTGTATGGCAGTGTCATACAAGAGGCACAGTTCTCCTTGAGGACACACTAACCAAATAATCAAACAAAATTAAGGGCCAGGACTTCTGTGAGCACACGAATTAGCCTGATTTACAAAGGATTTCCAAGCAGTTGTTTTTTATCCTATTTGTAGTCTCCCGCTGATGAAGATATTTTGTTATCTTGTACTGTGCAACAGCCTTTCTGTTAAAAGGAGCGTTAAAAGTTTCCCCTTCACTTAGACACATCTATTGACACAATATGTAGGAACTGGTTTTGAAATCTCAGCACCTCCGTTGGATTTAGCTGAAATCAGACAACAGGCGCCAAAACTAGAGTGTTACCGAGGGAAGTGGGGCCACAGCACAGAAAGGATTTTCATAAAACTGCTGTTTCCCCTGGAAACCAGAGAAAATAATACATACTGATTAAAAAATAATAATAATTTGTTCCTACAGATTTTACTGGTTAAAAATTCCTGCAACTCCATCCGTTGCCCACTAGAGGCCGTGAAGCCCTTACATCTCTCAATCATTTTTTCTTTTTTTTTCTTTTTTTTCCAGAACCAAATGAAATGAGAAATGGAAAATGCATTAAAACCCACACTGAGAATGTCATCTCTGAGCATTAAAATCCTCGAAGCGCTGGCTTAAGGCAGCGCGCTGCAGCCCGGGCAGGCCAGGGCCTACAGCGGGAGGCAGCGCTGGCAGCCAGCGGCTCTTGTGCGCAGCGGGAACCTGCAGGGCGCCTGGGATGCAGGAGGAGGAAAAGGAGGAGGAAGAGCATCAAGAGAAGGAGGAGGAAGAGGGAAGGAGGAAGAGGAGGAGGAGGAAGAGGAGGAAGAGGAAGAGGAGGAAGATGAGCAGGAGAAAGAGGAGGAGGAGGAAGAGAAGAAGCTACTTGTTCCTGACAACATAAATCATGAGCAGTGGAACACAGTGGGCCACTTTTAAAATTAATTCTTCCTTCTGAGTATCACGTAACTGCACCAGAGCCTGGTGAGCTGTAGCAGTCCCCCGAAAGGAGGCCGAGGGCGAGCGGGATTTAATGGCTGGCGTTATCTGTAGCAAACACACATATCCAGAAAAAGCACTGGGAAGGCTGATGTGCTGGGGAGAACCTTGGGGATGTTTCTTGGTACTTGGATTGAGGGCAAGGGCGGGGAAGTGCAGACAGGCCTGGCCCAGCAGGACGGGAACCAGCTGGGCCGAGCGAGGGGAGGGAAGGGCAAGGAGCGGCCTGGAGACGGCACCGGGACCCGCTGGCTGAGCGGGCAGAGCGGTGCAAAGGGGAGAAGGAGGGGACACACGGATGACAGGCGATTTACCCCTACGTTACTCAAGGGCAAAACAAGGAATTGCAAAAAGCGAGCGACACACTGACAGCTGCGCTTTGCAAGACACCAGCGACCAAACAACACAAGTGCCCAAATACACTATTTGGATGCAAGGATTTCTACTCTTGCACTCCACTTTTGCAAGGATCCTTGACTGGAGCTGCTGGTAAGGCCAACCTCCCTTCTCAAACAGATGTCTGCAGACCTGAGGGTGCCTTGTCACCCCGTGCACCTCGAGGGGGAGCTGGGACTTCATCTCCTACTGGTGTCTCCTGTATTGCAGCTCCTGCTGGGCCCTGAGAGCAGCCACAGGTGTTCACATACTCTTTAATCCAATTAGGGCTCTTCTAAAGGAAATTACTTTTCTGTTGTCACACAAGTTACACTAAATGGGTTTGCAGTTATTAGGCAGTTAGAAAAGTTATTTGCACTTAGCGATTTGCTGCCAGAAACGTAGCAAGACACGAGCACTGAAGTTCTTGTGAATCCCACAGCTGCCGTGACTTTTCCATTTGAGGACAGAGCAGTTGCCTAAGGCATTTTAGAGACATGCAAGAGCACAGAAATGGTTTATTAATACTGGAAGTGAATCTGCAGTTATTGAGAGCAGATGGTCAGTTCGCACAGGGAATGAACCTTAAATTATCTAGACTTGCAGGACTAAAGCAAACAGTGAAATAGGACCAAATTCACAAGCAAATATGCCGCACGTCCAGTCAGAGACTGGCTCAAACCTGCGTCCTAGATAGTGTGGCTTAAATCCAGATAAAACTGTCAATATTAAACTGAGTCCGAGTTCCAGCCCATTCTTTTTATTTTCACAGAAGTCAAAGCTAATCTTAAATCATAAGGACCTTAATAAAATAACTTTATGAGCATTTTTAATAAAGCTAGGAATCAAGATCCTGTGCACCACTATATTGTATCAGGGATGTAAGAGACAGCAGCATTATCAGGAAGGAAATATAAAGCTGAAATTATATGAATAAGCATTTCATCAGTCCTACAGTCAGTTAACACAAATAATCATATACACATTGCAGTAATAACCTTAGCTGTGATGCACTCCAGAGTTTTTGATTTCTTTCAATACACACACTGCTTGTAGAGATTCTATAAAATAGCCTGAAAGTATCCTGAGAGTACTCTTCAGTGCAAGTCATGGCCAAATTAGAATTATCACTACTACAGACATGTAATAGTGTGTATATGTAAAGAGAAGGACCTCCTTAATGCTAGGAAAGAGCCGAAGGCTCTTTGTTGGCTTAGTCAAATCAGAGGGTAATTACTGGGGGGAAGAAGAGAGGCTTCAGCCAAAGAGGTTGGTTGTGCAGATCTTCCTGCATGTGTCCAGGGAGGGAGTCCAGAAGGCAGATCGGCCCCTGACAGCAGGGTGTCCACTTGCCAAAACCCATTTGTGAGGCAGACACTGGACTGCAATAGAGCTCTGAAGGTCAGCCCAAAGGTTGCAACCACACGAATGGCAGAGACTAGCCTTACATGTGATGGAAAAGGGATGGCAATTCAATTTGAGGAGGGCAAGGGATGTTGGCTTGGTAGCATTAGCCATCAGTGCAACTTGGTGACTTGGGACTAATGATAACTTAAGTCAGATCTCTGCCTTTCAGATCAGTGACTGATAAAGCATGTAGATTTTGCCTGATCTTGGGGGCTGTAGCTTTACTTATCAGTGTTGGTCTTGTATGGAGCTGACTATGCCCTTCTGGCTTTTGTCCCCATCACAGATGACAAAGTCACCCGATGTGTGGCAGTCTAGTCATGAGGACTTTCAATCTTCATTGTAAAATCTTCAAATTTACCGTAATATGGGCACTGCATTCTTTTTCTTTTTTCTTTTTTTATCTTGAATGCTTGGGATTTTTGTGATACTATGCATTTTGTTCCTGTCAATGACAACTACCGCAGATACTTACAGAATACCACTTATTGCATCAGCTCTGTATTTCATGGCTTTTAGCTTATCCAGCCTTGACAGAACTTGCTCAGGAAAAAAATGGGGTTTATTTCCTTTTCATAGGAAAGAATTGAGATACAAGCAGCAAGGGACTTGGCGGTCACCCATGGCCATACGTGGTCACACAGGGAACATAGGAAGATCTCTGCTAGTCCTAGTTCCCAGTTCCTCCTGGTCATAACCATGTGTTTCTGTGAAAATATTGCCTGTTCCTTCACCCTGCTTAGTGTGTAACCTCCATGGAAGGCAGTCGTCTTAGTCCAGTATGAGGAACACTTTTCTTTCAGAAACCAGTAAGGTTTCTGCATTAATACTTTTTATTTTAATGGAAAAAGCTTCTTTCCCTCACTGTCCCTTCAAGAAAACTCACCTAACTAAAGTTACATGAACTTTCCCTTGCAAACACGACAGAATTTGCTTTTTCAGGGATATACTTATGACAAAAAGCTCTGTTTTAGATTGCACAATCAATCAGCCTTTTTTTTTTTTTTTTTTTTTTATGCCAGAAATCAGCATAGCAGCCCAGTTTGTCTCCAGATCACTACATAATTCAGCAATTTCATGTCTGGCTTTGCAGCGCAATGTGCAAAAATACCCTGGTGTAAGTGACAAGCTTTCACAGCCAAAAGACTGTTCCAATACCTGTAAGCGGGGAAAGCTGGGAGTGTTGTGGCCATTTTCAGAATCCTTTCCTTTACCCTTGATCTTTTAACACTCAAGCTGGAAATCACATGATACATCCAGAGCCCTGCGGTGCCAGCTACAACATTGTTAGGACATTGGTATTTTGGCTCAAAACCTCAGAAGTGCTTTAAAGCTTTCCAAATGTTTAAGAAAGCAAAGTTGATACAATACTTGGAATGCCCAGATTTGATCCAGAATTCTGACAAAATGTGATTTACATATGTATGCACATGATGAAACTTAGTATAAAGAAACTATAAAAGAAGATTTCTAGTAATATCTGAATAATGCTGGCTATTCTTGGAAATATTTTCTATTTCCCTGAAAGGTATGTGGTCCCACAATGATTTTAATAGTCCACTGCTATTGCATATGCCATGACAATTCCATTTAGCAGTGTGCAGAGACTTCCCAGCTTTCTAAATATTCTGCAGATGGTTTTGGCCATAAAAAAATTCTGTTTCTTCAGCTGATGTTTATCATTGATGCTCATTGATTAAATATGTGGCAGCAACTTCAACAAAAAATCTAAGAATGGTGTATGGCAAGTCTGCACTATAAGTACTCTTTCTATTCATGACTAAGCACTAACTACTCTGGCCATACACATGAAACGTAAACATAAAATGTAAAAATGTAAATGTAAAACTTAAATTTGCAGAGTCTAAATAAACCGAACTGAACCAAGCTATTACAAACCATTTTATTTTTCTAGAAGGTTATATAAAAAGTTTTGCTATAGCTACACTGTGACTGCAGGCAAAATGGGGAGGTAAAATCTGATAATGAAACAGTTGCCAGAGCATTTGTACCTGTACCTTGATAGCTCCACCTCGTAAGCACTTTTTTTAGGTTGTCCTCATTGAGTATAGGTAACATTTCATCTGTGGGATGCCCTAGCATTAATAGTCCCATTGAATGAGAATACAAAAAATAGCAACCCTAGCAATCACCCTGGTGTTTGATGTGGTCACTGTGAGGTCGCTATCAAGAATGGCCACTTGAAAACTGGCACTTGTGATTGCACAGGACTTGGACCTCTGCCCATTAGCAAAGAAAAATTTGGAGCAGACACTGTCTTATGTACTCGAAGATCTCTGATTTCCAGACACATTTCTAATTTTGTGTAAGACTTTATTTTTTTGGTGGCCTTTTTAAATCTTCATTAAGGGCTGGGATTTGGAAAAAAAAAAAGGGCAGAAAATCCCCTGGGATTGAAAACAGCAGATGTTGTCTGCTTTAATCTTCCTTTATTCCAAATTGCTGAATTTAGTGCTTTTAAGATATTTCTTCCTCTCTTTTCAGAGTCCTGTGATTTGATATTTCAGTGAATTTTCAAGAGGCTTCTTCTGTCTGTCTGAAAAAATATTCAACTAAAAATTTGGCATTTTTCAAGGAAGTTACTAGAAGCACATTAGAGAAATGATAGACCAGTGTGAGGACCATACCACAGTGCCTCCATACCTGAGCAGTTAGCCCGATGCGTTACTTTCCCAGCCAATGTGTGGCACATGGCAGTCACTTCCCACCCAAATGTCCTTGTTCTTCCTGCTCCTCCATTTCAGCATTGCTGATCTGTCAAGCTGAAATATGCATCCTGCCTAGTGACTACTGCAATAGGATTTTCAGTCTTCTCTTAGACCCAAAACAGCTTTTTTCTTTTTTTTCCCTCCTAATCTGTAACTTTCCTTTTCTTTCCCATCTGCCCTCTCTTAATCACAGCTCCTGCTGCAGAGCCTGTCTTCTGCAGGTGACCCACTGCAAGGACGTGGACACAGACATGGATCTACCAGAGTGAGTCCGGTGAAGGGCCACGGAGATGATGAATGGTCTGGAGCATCTGTCATGCAGGCAGAGGCTGGGAGAGCTCTGAATATTCAACTCGGAGAAGAGAAAGCTGGGAGGGATCTTATCAACAAGTAAAATGACCTGCTGCAGGGAGTAAAGATAAAACCATTCTCTTCTCAGCAGAGCCCAGTAACAGGACAAGAGGCAGAGGGCAGTAGCTACAGGAAACTCCATTTAAAAATGAAAGAAAGCCCTTTCAAGGTGCTAAAGCCCTGGAATAGGTTGTCCAGAGAAAGGGTGTGGAGTCTCCAACTTTGGAGATAGTCAGCCCCTGTCTAGACAATGTCCTGAGCAACCTGCTCCATCTGACCCTGCTTTGAGCAGGGTGGCTAGACCAGACGATCTCCAGAGGCCCCAGTCTCAACAGTGCTGTGGTTCTGTAATTCTAAATTTTGCAGTGATGATGGCTCATCCTATTTCAGTTTAGGCAAGGAAATGATGTTATTGCAAGATGACTATGAAGATAAGTGTGGATGGTTTAATGATCAGTAGATTGGTAAGAAATGATAAGAACAGGCTGACAGACTGCTGAGCTTTAAATGTATTTTACTATTAACAAAAGCAAAATTACAAATATATAAAAAAAGGAATGTTTACTTACTTCAAGGCATCCTTGAAGTAAGTGATTGCAAAACGGATTGAGTGGAGAAATTGCTATGTAAGACTGAGGAAAAACTGTAATATAACTTTTCACATATATCATGGGAATAATAATTAGCCAAGGAGGCTGGAGACAGTTTTGACTTCCATTTTGAACAATTCAAGACGTTTCCAAGAACAGCCACAGAAAATTCTTTGAGGATTCTATAAATTATTGTGTAGTAAGCAGAACTAGTTCTGCCCATCAAAAAAGAAGTTTGAGAAATAATTTTACTGCGGTGTAGCAGTACCAGACAGTTGAGATCTCTTCATTCCAGGAAAAAAGCGTAACAAGAACCATGTCTGGAATGTGAGGACAGACACATTCAAATGAGAATCTAAGCATACTTTTTTTTCCCCTACAAAACTTAACTTTAGATCAAACTAAGAAGGGAATATAGTATATTTTTCTTTTTTCTTTTCTTTTTTTTTTTGTCTTCAAGGCAATACTGGATATCTGGGGAGAAGGGATATTTAAGCTAAACAACCAAACACTGTTCTCAGTAGGAGGTATGAGATATACAGGAAGACAGGCTAAATGAACAAATAGGTTTAAACTTTACGAGGTCAAATCTTTCTGTTTACAGTGATTATAGCTGTGGTCATTAATAAAAATAATTGGAAGTGACTATCCCTTTGATGTAATCAGATTTACATTGGTGCATGTTCACTGAACTGTAAATGGGAGAAATATTAAACCTCATCTCTTCATAGATGACGCTATTTTAAGAATGCCTTCATTAACCTTGGATTCATATTTTATCCCTTATATATGCATTTTTTTTTCATAACAATACATGCAGGACAGAAGCAAAGGAAATTAGCTCTCATACAGTTTTGATGGTTGACAAGACTGAATGAAAACATCAGCACATCAGCCTTTGAGGAGTTAATGTGCTACGCATGTTCTTTTAGAAATAAATCTGTGTTTTACAGTTAGAAAGGGCATAAAAAAATCTGTTTTCCAGTGCAAACCTCTCTGCTTCGTGTTTTACTAAGTTTTTGTTCCTTCTGAGATTCATGAATAGTTAGATACTATTATTTCTCATATTCTTAGCTTTGCTCTGGGCTTGTTGAGCAACTGAGAAGGAATGTGAATAAGGTATGTGCCTCCTGCAGATGTAGAAAATCAGTTTAATTTTTATTGAGATCAAAAGTGACTGCGCTAAATTTTCTTTCGAAGTGAAATTGAAACATATTCTCCTTTCAGAAATATCAAGAAAGAGCGTCTGAAAAGAAACATGCTTTGGCTCTGACCTTTGCCAGTGTCTCTTGATTTCATGTCTGAAAGGTAAGGATGCAATGACGTATTCTTTGATATGAAATGAAGAGCAAAGCAAGAGAGACAACAGCAATACCAAGAACAACCAACACCTGTTGTAAGGTATAGGCTTGACAGCTTTAAGATCTAGCCTTGCTAGGCAAATTTCCAGTCTACTAGGCTGGCTATCTCTCTGGGATGAAGAGATGTTTTAGGTCCCTGGATTCCAAAGACTTTGATACAAGCAGAAATGCCCTGAGCGTCAGGTAAGGAGGTCTTCAGCAAGACTAGAGCAGAGGTGATCTGGAAACTTGAACCTGTATCAACACAAGGGACCCTGAAAGCTCTGGGTGCCCCGGCAGCCCACCAGCAGAGCTGTTGAAGGAAACCTCTGCTCCCCAGAAGGCTGCCAAATCTGGCAAGTTTGTACTAAATGCTTCACTCTGATCACTCCCAGCTTTCCCATGTCACCATAAAAGGCTTGAGAAACTCTAACAGAGAGTTCGAGCAGTTAAAGAACACGAGGTCCAGTAAAACTTCAGCATGTTTTGTTTGGAATGAGCTGCCAGGACAGCTGAGATGGCTGAGGTGTTCGACTAGCAAAGGATGATGAGAGGACAACTCAGCACTTACGGGAAAAAGATTGCACAATTATATTGAATGTGAATATCTAGACTACTTAGGAAGCAGAGGCATAGAGGCATGTCTTAGAAGACCACCAGCAATGGGACAGCTAAGGAGGTAGCTGAAGGCTCGAGAAAGAGGACTGAACAACAGAAGTATTTTATATTACCTTGAATATCTACTGATACGGCACTCCAATTAATCTGCAAATTTCAGGTTTTGATTAACAACTGAGGGATCTTTAAGGTAGTTCAGCTACTTACTGCTACTTTTTTTTTTACTCTGAAAGTACCTATTAAAAGTGTAGGTAAATTTACCAGGTAAATGGTGGTCTGAATGTGTCAGCATTTGCTAACACAGTCACCCGAATAGGCTGGCTTTCAGAAAGGACTCAAGAATTTTGACTCATTCCTCCTTTGCAACTTTTTCTTCTCAATTATAAAATTAATGTTCATAGCTCTGTAAATTTACTGACAACTCAGACCTGTAAATTTTAAGCTGCAGCTCTGAAATTCATAATTCCTTACCTCTTGGTCTGGACCAGAACTATGTTCTGTGGAATATATGCCAGTCTTTGTTTCTCTGGCACCTGCTCCCCGAAAGCTTTATGGAAACGACACTTATGTCTAACCAGCTATGTGGACAGGACTGTTGTCCTGTAAATTTCTATGATTTAGTTTTATGGAAAAGGTCCAACAACTTAATAAGTAGTAAGGGGGGAATGAAACTGAATTAAAAGTGCGTCCATCATCTCTAACAAAGTCAGCTGAAGAAGTCAGCTGCTGTGAAAAGAGACATAAAGATAACATGTTTTGAAGGAGCAGAAGCAAATTCCACCCTTCCAGGGCATTCGTGGGAGCAGCCTGATGAGTGCAACGCGAACAATTGTGAAACCTTAAGCATACTGCTAATGTGCGAAGCCCTATGTTGGGGGAAGAGAAGAGCATTCAGCAGTAATTGAATCATTCAGGGCTGTGCTCCATGGATACCCTAAGGTGATTGTGTTCAGAATAGAAGCTTTCAGAATGTCATTTAGTAAATGAAAACAGAGTTGGATACCAGTAATAAACCAGTGCCCTCAAGCTACTCATTTTTTATAGCAACTTAATTGAAACATGCAATCTGTTTAATGCCTCATGCCTAGGAAAGGGGGCACCACTGAGACAAAAATGAGAGACACTGAAATCAAGTGATAAAGTACAATTTTGGTTCCAGTAAAGAACAGTTCATGGATACAATTTTCTTCTGTCAGTGATAAACAGGAGCATGAGTTTGTCAGACACTGAGAGCTAGATTCAATACCCTAGAAAAATGCTGGGTATCTGTTTTCAACTTTTCAATTGCTGATGAACCCAGTAAAGTGAAACCAATGTCAAAATCTAGTTTTCTGCTTCTTCATATAACAAGAAAGCTGTTTTGGTCTGCATTAGCCCCTTAATTACAGGATTTCTACGAGGTAATTTGCAAGAAATAGGACTGAGTTGTCTTTAAAAATAAGTACATATTCACAGTATGCTCATGCTATTATCATTTAAATGATGTATAGCCATTACATTTTGCCAAAGATTCCTGTGCTTTTACATACACTTAGTAATTTGGGGGGGTAAAATTCAAAGAAAACTTCAGCAAGATTTATTTGGAGTTTTTCTAATCAGTAGGCTTCTTGTAGGCAGATGTCCCCAGTATAGGTCTTCTATAGACAACCAGGACTATATAAATAAGAATTACTAAAGCTTGAGAAGAAGAGGCATTTCTTTTCTTCTTAATAATTCATTAGTGAGAGTAAAATAGGAAGGAATCCTCTCTCTGCCTGGGAGCAGAGGATAATCCCTCCCTTTCTAGCAGTGTGCTTCAAGACCCAAAATCAAGCCCTAATGCACAGGACTCCCCATCAACTGACAGGCACATCAGAGCAGTGAGAAACACTGAACCTGAGCCCTAATGTGAGGTGAGGCCCTGCCACTGCTCGCACAAACCTGAACTAAGCCATGGTGGAAGGGCCACAGGCGTGAGAGACAACATTCTGTGCCCCAAAGGCAGGAGCAGCACCTCGCGTGGGCCCGCGGCCTGGCCGGCCACCGCCGGTTGCCTCACGCTGCCTCACGCTGGAAGTTTGGCTGCCAGATTTTGACAGAGCGGCCAGGGAGTCTCCCACACTCTTTTCTTGCCTGTTCTCGGCCTTCTTCTCCGTTGCTGAAGATGGAATGTATCACATGCCTGCAACTACAAGAGGTTTTTGTCACCTGTCTTTCCCAAATAACAGAACTGCATCATTTTGGGCAGATTAGTTAGTGTTAGTAGCTTTGAAGATAATTTGCCCAACAACAAATTCAGTTCTTAGCCCTCATTTGCATTTCCTGGAAGTTCTTTCTAACTACTGCCTTGGGGGGTGAAGCTTTCTGTGCCCAGAGGTGATTTTCATGCATGTAAATATGAATTCAAACAGTTTACCTAGTCTCAAATCAGTCACACGTATAAGACAATTTTCCCCAGGAGCTGTGCCCAAAAAGTGCCATAATTGCTCAGGATTAGAAAAATATTTCACAGATCTTTTTGAGCTCTAAGGAATAAGCCAAGTTTGATGAAAATATAGTTTCAGAGAAATGCAGATATAAAAGCAGAAATATAATTAATGCAGAACAAAATTAGGCTGCCTGCTTTTCCCATGTAGGTCATCCTAGGAAACTCTAGTGACACAGCATGCCAGGAGCAAATAATTAAAGTCGAGTTTGATGATACACTCGATTCAGTCCAAGGTCTCTCTGCTGAAACTACAACCACCTCTGTTCTGCTCCGCACTGACCCTGGCGATAATATCAGCACATAGTGCTGGGCTGTGCAGCATCTGATCCGCAGATGGAAACCTGGTAAAGGCAGTGTTAGCACCACCTGATGTGGGCAACAGCCTCCTCAGGCTGTATCTTCTCAGGCAGCCACTATTAATTACTTGAATTTTCAACAATTCAGCTCCAATGCCAGATACATATAGCATGAGTTGGAGTTTAAAGGGAAAGTCTTTACTTTTCTTAAAAGATGGCAGCTTGGATAAAGATTGTGTGCCTATTCAATCCATTACAAAACCCCGAAACTCTTATTTTTTCCCACTCAGGAGATGGAGTCTTAACTTCACAGCAATTGGTGAGGTGAAAATAATGATCATCAAACATGGTATAATATAAATTCACACTTTTTTGTCTTTCCCAAATGATCTATTGGTAGATAGCTTTTTTATGATTATATTTCTCTCAACTTGTGAATATTAATAAGGTGGCAAATATTGGATAAGTGTATCAAAGGCTTGGAGACAAGGATCTTGCTAATGCAGGACCTCAGCAATAACGTATTATAACTACCGACAAACTGATTTGTGGGATGCTAAGTAATACCTTTTGTCTAATGCAATCCTTTGTTTTTTGTTCTGATACTTGTTTACCTCTGTCACTTTTTATTAAAATACAATCCTGCTGTAATGAAAAAAGACAAGACCACAATAACCTTTAGTACCTCTTTGCTATGATAAATGAGGTACTTTAACAAGAGATCAGACACTTGACAGACGAGTTTAAACGGGGCTAAATTCACTCTGATTAGCTGTGTGACGGATTCTTACATAAGTGAGACACAGTGGAGAAGCAGGTCATTAGAAATTACACTGCAATAGGATGACTACGGTGCACGGCGCTTGCAATCCTGTTAAGCAGTTGCCACCAAATGAAAGCACCTGCTCATTACAGGGTTAGTGAGGAGATTTTCTATGTACCTTACATTGTCAGCTATGTGGGCCTGAGACTCTGTGCCTGGGTTAATATACACACTGCCTCACATAGCTGGACTCTGATCCCGATTCAGCCTCCGTGGTTATGCATTTATTAAATTAATTTCCAGACATGCAGCTATCGCAAATCAGAGTTCATGCTGAAAACTTGTATCACTGAAGCAGTATCTGAACATGTAGAGTAGAGAATAAAATAAATAAGCAGTCTAAACAAAGTGTACACTGTAGTGCCATCTTAAAAGCATGGGCCCCTTGGGCCTGGTGGCATTAGACATTATGTGTACGTATCATAAACCATATAGACCTAACATGAGCCCAGGCCTTGCTATGCTGATAGTCCTGTCTTCCTCAGCTCCTCCCGTGGCTGCAATGATCGCAGTCTCTGAGCCCAGACTTAGCTGCAATCCCACAGTGACTCATGTAGCCACTCGCTGTCACCTCCGTGGTGCCTGCAGAACTACACAGTGCATAAAGATAAGGGTAAAGGCCGCTCCTCATTAGTTTTCTGAGGCAGGAACTGCATCTAGTCCAGTATCTGTTGAAATCCTGGACCAACGGTGCTGCAGCTGCCCCCTGCAATGCAAGGGCACTGGTGCCCCCAACTGCCATGGGCCAAGCTGAGGGTGTCTTGGTCACCCTGAGCAGCTTCTCACTCTACAAGCAACTCCAGAGCTAGCAGGCACATGCGATGCTGTGTGAAGCAAGACACCCATGTCAGTAAGGGGCAAGTTCCTAAGCAGATCCCACTAACACAGCGGGCTCTTCCTGAATAAATACCACTGCTGTGCTTCAGCCCTTACATTTTGGACTTGGCTTCCTGCTTCACGGGAAAAAAAATCGGAGAAAGTTCCCATTTATAAGCTGACATTCTCTCCCAGTGATTAAAGCCAGTGGCTGGTTTTCATTTAAAGCTTTCATAAAATGACGTTAAGGAGATCTTGTCCACAAAGACTTCTTCCAAGGACGTGTTTGTGCAATGTATTTTTAGACTGATTTCCTAAGGAAATGACGCTGCCAGGACCGTTCCTTCTGTGTTGGTGTGTCTGCTGCTCCGTCAGCCGCTCCTCCTCCTCCCCCTCCCTCCCTTCCCCCCGTAGCTTTTGAACCAATTGGCTGATTTGGAAGAGAGACAGATGGCTCCAAGGTATTAAACTCTTGCAAGTTTCATGAAAAGAAGCAGCTGGGTAATGGAAAGAGAGCCTCTTAGTGGCCTACTATAGAAAAGGCTTCGGCATAAGCTCAATCCTAATTAAGCAGAAGAAAATCCTCACGACCACTCAACCTGGCCAAGCAAGCTCATGGCAAACAAGTCTTCATGGGGATGGGTGCTCACACAACTGGCTCTTGTTATCTATTGCTGAGCAAACTTGCTCGTGTTTGCTGCAGAAAGGGCAAGATAAATTTTTAATAAGGACACTGCTAAGTCAGTTAATGTGCAATGCAGCGATAGTCGCTAATATGATATCCTAAGCCATGAGGCTTGCTGTATTACCACCCAACCTTGACAATGCGTTTGAGAAAGTATTAAATGTTAAGATATTTGATTAAATGTTGAGATATTTGACACCAACGAGTGCATATAGCCCTGCCGAGTCAGCTTTGCATTAAGCAAACAGCACTCAGCGCTGTCTGAACAGACCTTGAGTGCTCCCCCCTCAACGTATGGTCCTGTGGAGTCTGGGGGGTGAATCCAACACACGCCTTTGATCACACAGATCACACCAGGTTTTTATGTGGCATTCCCTGCTCTACCAACATGTGCATGAGGGCAGCGTCCCTGCTGCAGCCTCCTGTGCCACTGTCAGCCACCGCTGGATGTTCAGCTTCCAAAGGACACTGTGCTTTCCCATTTCCCTTCCTCTTCCACACTATTTACTTGCTACAATATTTATTGGTATTTTAATGCCTATTTATTTCTTAATTAAGCATTAGGACCCTTAACCATGCCAATCTGTAAGAGCTTACTGAAGAAAGAGGCACAAGCCTCTTTCTAGAGCTTCTGACTCATATTTCAGTCTCATGCATGACATATAGGCATGAGTAAATAAACAAGATGCCAAACTACAACACTATACAGCAGTGTATTACCAGCTGGTAATACATGTACAGTGGTACATGGTACAGTGGTAATACATGGTACAGTGGTACCATGGGATGCTATTAGGATGTAAGTACACAGGACACCTCTTAGTTCCATTTCTAACCTACATGCACCTACAGTGATGAAAACTGCACTTGCTGGTTACCTGTGGGTTCAAAGACATTGAGCAGGTCTCCTAACTGGCACCTAGCAGGTCTTCCAGGCACCACCATCCAGCCTGCAGTCAGTCAAATATGCATTCTACCACCCAAACCCGTGATGATGTTTTATTCCTCTGGATAAAACACGAGCAGCAGGGGCCATCTGTAGTACCTCAAGGTAAGCATGGTCCCTGTCACTCAAATGGTAATTACTCTCCTTGGAGGAAACTCCTCCTCAAATAGGTAAATATCAGATCTCTTGTCATTGTAGCATTGTGCACACTGCTAGTAGATCCTATACTGAGGTTAAAAATCTGCCTTTGGGGCTGCTGACCTCTGCAATCATTTGTATGGATATCTGCAAGCACTACCCAGGGCAAACAAGTAATGCTATGTGTGTGCCACTAGCAGCCCAACACAGCTAAACTAACTCTTCTTGAGGCAAATATTACTTTATACACTAGCCATATTCACCATCCCTGTGTCCTCTCTCAAATCCCCACTATGACTCTACTAATTGATTTCAAGCATCACGACAGCCACTAATTAAACCTGTCACTCTGTTGGGAAACAACTGACTAACTCCTGGGCTGGAATGAAGTCAACATCTACATCTGCAAGGTTGCCTCTAGCTAGGCGCAACTCTGCTCCTAAAGCCACTCCTGGTCATCTCAATCTGGGTGCCTGCGCAATGCCACCGTTGCAACGCTCACTCCGCACCAGACATTCCTGTCTGTACACAGCAGTGCCACCAAGATTGCAACACGCACGGGCTGCCCCCAGGCGCTCGTGTCACTGCTCAACACGCAGGAGCTCACCATGCCTTTTCAGGGTCACAAGCCATTTTGAAACACCCCACAAATATCTCCTACGCTGCCCTGTATTTAAGGCACAACAGACAAGCAAAGAACCCAGCTTTGTGGGCTGGCTTCATACCTGGACACAGCCAGCACAGCTCCTCACAGAACAGAGGAGTACACACAGAGTCTGGGAGCACAGCTCCGTGGGCCTGGCCACAGTTCTCCACAATAAATTGCCAGACATTTTATTGCAGGATCAAGTCAAGAAGGTGCTGAGAGCTCAGGGATACACCTGCTGGAGTGTTGTCCTTGGGCATCGATGAGGCAGAGTAGAATTTCCTGCCTGGGTCTGAACTGTGACATTCGCAGGTAGGACCAGCAAGCCTTGAACCAAATAAAGCCAGCATTAGGGCGATGAAATAGATGCCTGCTGTCTTGTTGCTGGAGCCCTTCCAAAACTCTCACATACAAAGTCAACAGTAGAGGGTTTCTTTCATGGACGTGTTTCATCTTTTCTCAGACGTGCGGAAGTCATTCAGGGCACAGTGAGCTTCTAGGTTGTGTTTGTAGAGCTGAATCAGGCCTTAGTGCAACAGTGTCTTGCAACATGCTAGTGACAGACAGGAATTTCTAAATGGCATCTACCTTATGTGAGATTTAATAGTCTACTTATTAATACAGCATCTGAATATCTAACATTATGTTTGGCAGCATTCAAACACAGCACGCGACAGCACATGGCTCACAAGCGGCCATTTTCCTATAGGTATGATCTCTTCTTTTACTGCTTCAGGCCAAAGAACAAGCTACGGACAAAAAAAATCACAGTTACCTAAAGGAAAAAGAACTGAGAACACCTTGAACGAAGTAAATCACCCAAGCCTTGTGAAACAAGGAAATTGTTCTGCTGCCTGTCTAGTGCTTTCCCCCTAGGTAAAGCCATTCACAGCCCCCCAGACAAAGCCACTGGAGAGGTTTACCTTGAGTTTCCCTCTCTCAGGGAGCTGCCTCAGCGCTGCCTCGCAGACTGTCCTCCCTTCCTGGCTGCATTTGTACTACAGCCTCCCCATATGACACTAACTTGGAAACATGGGTTATTTTTGCTCCTGAGTATATTTGCAGACACATGTTTGTCTCTCTGATTTGTAAATGTTTAGCAAAGTAGGCCCCAAATATAAAGCTACATTTTTTTAGCTATACTGAATGTATAATGGAAACATTCCAAATCTGTGATTTTTTTAATGATCAGCCTAAGGGTATATTTGCATTTCATTTTGTTTACGGAGTTGGGAGATGGGCGGAGAAAAAAAAAGGTGAATGGGGCAACTATATAAGAAAGCTCTGTGCAGTCAAATTAAAATATTCATAAACATTGAAATAATCTGTACATAATGGAAAAATAAATATGAAGCTTCTGCTTAAACAGCTTATTTTTTACTGATCAGTGATGTTATGCACAGTAGAATTCTGTTTTAGACATGTAAAAACACATCTGTTAGCACGCTTTGTAAGGAGATTTGGAAGAGGTAGCATGTGCGTAGTGTGATAAGGAAAGGGAAAATATCAAAATGAAAAGGGCAACTGCAGAAAGTTATCTCTGTAGACAGATGCAAAATATAGGACTGAAATCTGTGTTGTTATTTCTTGTGGTAGAGAGTGATAAGGCAAGGAAGCAAGCAAATAGAGGAGAAAAATCAGACTAGTAGAAAGATAAGCAATTAAATCAAGAGCTTAGACTTGTTCCGAACCTATGCATCAGTATGCTCAAGAGCACTGTGATATTACTGGCACATCACAGCTTCCTACCTGCTGATTCACATGAGCTCCCAATATATTTCTTTATGACAAATGCCAATAGCACCTGGCTTTCCTCTGCCTAAGCACTGTGTGCTTTGCTTCCGCTCATCTCGCTTGAAATGTCAACTTTACATTTCCAATATCCATGAGGAAATTCTTAATAAAAAGATATAATCTGCATTTCAGAATGAGACCTTTAAATCCTTTAGCCATGCCAGCTTCTAGGGAACTTTTGTGAAGAATGATAGACCCTGTTTCATAACACTGTTTTCCAATAATAATAACGAGAGTCGCAAACATCAGCATGCCATAGATAATAAAGGGAGCATAATCTGTGTTAACTAGCCATGGAAATGGCTCAGAAATGACAAAAAAAAAAAAAGATTTTTGTGAGGTAAATTCTTGACAAAAATAGCTGTGAGCTGGTCACTTCTCCAGGCCAGCACCAAGGTCTTATATGAAGCGCTATGAATTAGCCCCAGTCTTTGCCTCGCTCCCTCCCTGACCCTCAACCATTGCTCCTGCTGCTGCCAGGACAAAAAGCAGTTTCCTTCAGGTATTTTGCAGAGAAAACTGTGGTTATGCTTTCAGTTAAGCTGCAGGGAAAACAGGCTATAGTTTTTATAAAAAGGTCAAGGCATCCCTGCAGGGTGCTCCATGGCACACACATGCCTCTGACTGGTACCTTCTCACTGATGTGCGTAAATGTTAAGCACTTAGGGGCTGCTGCATCTGGCACCCAGCAGTATCTTTGCTGCTTACGAGTGAAATGTCCTGTGCTTGTCTAAATACTAAAATAACTTTTCTATTGTTTTCTATTCAAAAAAAAAAGTGATCTAATGTATTTAAACATAACATCGGGAAATCTATCCTTATTGGACTCTCAGCTGTGGCAGGTCCATATTCCCAACTTCGAAGTGCAATGCTAGTTATAGATCCCACGTTACAGAGCCTCTGTGAAAATAAACCGACACAGACCTATTTTCAAAGGTGCTGAACACCTGTCACATCTATTTACCTCCAATGTTTGGGGAGAGGGGACTGGCACTTCCCAAAAAACACATCTTTCAAACTGTGCTGCACTTTGGAAACGCACAGCACCACCTCCAGTAAATGCTAAGCATTGGTGTTAACTGCATTTTTCTTTTGCTTAATTGTTTCTGCTAGCCAGTGGGAGCTATTTCTAGTTTTTGATGTGGTAAGAAACATTCTAATTAAGAAGAGACTTTTGCAAGTTCTTCTAGATGCAGAATCACAGTGGACTCTTTATAGTCTAAAATCCTTTAGGCTTTTTTAGGTCAAAATCCTTTAGGCTAGTATTTCAGAGATGCTTTTATTTATTGAGTAACTCACCGTATTGGTAAAGACTTGAATGGTGAAAAGCAGTAAAAGTATTTATCAAGTTAAGGTAATTTCCAAAGACCAATTAGCTAGAGCATAATAAAAAAATCTTGGACGACCTTCTAGATGTTTGTTAGAAAGCAAAAAGTAAGCAACTTTTTATGTATTTGCTATCTAGGATTTTTTTTTTCCTGTGCTGATATGAATTGTGGCATAGGAGATAAAAAGGGTAGGTAGCACTAATTACATGGCTATTTTTAACCCAAACTTTTTGGTTTTCATAGGAATACAGTAACAGGGAAATTCATTTTCTTATGTGTACATATTCTCTGCGTTAGACTTGCACATACTTGCCCTCATTTACCTGAGTCATATTTGTAATACTGAATACGTAATGGCAGTTTAAATACAACTCTTCGTTGCCACTGGCAAGAATAAGACTCAGAAGTTTAGGTGGAAAACAACAGTTCAGCAGCTCTGGATATTTTCGGTTGAACCTCCATTCCTTGCAGCAGGGACTGTAGTGACCATCTCATATGTCTTCTTAATCCACACCCAGTCTTCAAATCCATGCTCTCTTGCTAGTTTCTTTCACTCTTTCACTTTATACGTGCATATATGTATATATATCCTTCATTTCACATTTGATCTCAGCTGTGGCTCCTTCAGCTGCTTTGCTGGGGTGGCCCCACCTCATGCTTTCCACTGCAGGTGAAGATACCGTGCAGGGTGGGACAGCCCTGCCTATCCCCTGTTATCTTGCCCTGGAGCTCTCCTTTGCTCCATATTTTCCTGAGTTCATCAGCAGCTCCTTTAGCTGGTATAAAACAATTTAAGGCAAATGGCATCAGCTCATTGAACTTGACTGAACTGACTACACTGAAAATGTATCAACAGCTTACCAAGACAAATAACAACTAAACAAGACTGCAGAGCCAATTTATTTTCCTCTGCTTTCAGCAGGTTTTCCTATGTAAAGACAACTTCAGAGGAACTGCAAGTTATTTCCATTCTCAGGCCTGCTTGCTCTCGTACAATGAATTATGGATACAACATGGAATATCTTACAGAAGTGAAAGGCATATGGAGACTGACTTTGTAGCTAGGAGCAAATGCTAGTGAAGGCAGAGGTCCATGTTCAATTCTGTGTGTTGACATATAGTTAATTATTTATACAAAACTGAACAGAAGAGTAACAAGTGAGAAAGGTTGGCCCTGGCATAAGCAAGAGCAAGGGGGTGTGCGCAAGATCTTGAACTCAGGTCACCCAGACGTGGTATATTTTGTTCACTATAACCGATGATCTATTTTATGGTGTTTTTTTTCTGTCTCTGGAAGGAGACAGAAAAAGCAAGCTTATCTTTGACACGGTCCCCCATATCATCCAGATAGCCAAATTAGGTAAGTGGATAATAGGGTGGGTAGAAAACTCACTGGACCACTCGGCTCAAAGATTGTGATCAGCAGCACAAAGTCCAGAGGGACACAAGTTTCAACACGGGAAATTCCAGTTAGATACAAAGAAAAAAGATTCACCATGAGGGTGGTCAAATACTGGCACAATTTCCTCAGAGAAGTTGTGCCGTACGAGCCCTTGGAGATACTCAAAACCAAACTGGGCAGGAGCCTGAGCAGGCTGATCTAGTTGCCCATGCTTTGAGCAGGGGTTCGGCCAGAGAACTCCAAAGGTCTCCTCCAACCTCAGGTATTCTGTGATTCTATGATGTCTTTGGTCTCTGTGCTTTCCTAGTCTTGTTCACTTTGGAAGGTTTAATAAACTTGAATCAAGTACACTGCCAGCAAATCAGCAGTCATGTTTTCTGAAGAGCAGACTACAACCAGGATGTAATTCCTGCACTACGTGAAGCCCCTGCACAATGTTATTTGCCTATGAACTGCAGCTCTTCTGTTTTAGCAGAGTCTTTTTTTCTTGGCCTCCCTGTACCAACAGGCTTCTGAACTTCGGATTCAAACTTAGGCAAAGGTGCAGTGCTCGGGATTTTGCAGGAGAAATGGCAACTGCCACAATGATTTGAGTGGAACAATGTTCAGTTTAATCAGAAAACACTATAGGAAAAGAGTTTCACATTTTTTCCTCTACTAGCAATAATAGATATAAATCAGGGAAGTCTTGCTTTATCATAAAGATAACAGAAATAATAGCAATTTAATTTTTTTTTTCTCAAAATATCTTAAAAGATCTTGTGTTGGTGAAATGTCTTGTATAATCCCTCTGTGATACCAAGAAAAAATTATACAGATGGTGTGAAGACAGTATGTAGCCAGATTTATATTGCCTATTTTCTGAGAGTCAATGTGACCTGAGTCATACTTAAAACTAGAATCTGAACCATATTTCAAAACACTATATCAACTGACTTAAAAAAGAGGGTGAAAAGCCAAGTCCAAAGGCAGTAATTTTCTCTCACTAAAATACAATTACATGGGGTGAGACACGTACTCTTAATCCATGTTGAGAACTCTCTAAGTCCACTTTGCTGAATGTAGCCCAGCACCCTAAACCTCAGAATAGAAAACATCATATCTCAATCACTCACGTCAACAAGAATGAGTCTAAAATTGCCTTGGTGTAAATAACAAAACATTTTACAGATTGCCTGACACCTTGTACTACTGCAAAAGTAAAGGTGATCACGGAGATTTTAAGGTGGTAGATAATCAAGTTCACCAGAAATCTTTCCACTTGGAGACAATTCAGGCTCTAGATATATTGGCAAAGAATCTGTCATACCTCTGTTTCTTTTTATATGAAAATGAATCATAAATGCTCTGTATATTTCTCAGTTCCAGATTTTTAAGAGTTTGTTAATGTCATTAAAACAAACAAACTGTCAGGCAAACTCTTCTAAATTCTGAGTAGATTAAACCACAACATCTGAAAACAGCCACAGTCATAAAGCTCTGGACTTCGCTAATAGAAGATATAAAGAAAAACATAAAAGATAAAAGATATCTGTTTAGTTCAGCAAGTTAATGTGTATCTTTTTCATTAGGAAAAGCTGTAGCAATTGCTGCCCACAGACATAAAGAAATATTCTACATTTATACAAATGCTAAAAGCCTTGCAACAGCGAACTTGATGTTTTTAATAAGTTGCTGTAAAAATAGTATGATAGAGTATTTTCAAATTCCTATTTGCACCTTTTATGTGAAACATTAATCATGACTTCGTATGACTTTATTACAGCTTAAACAAGGATGTGAACTAAAATTCAGTATGAATGACATCAGTAGTTAAGCATCTAACAAGAAATGATTATCACTATAAATCTATTTTATGTTTTACAATGATTGTTTAAGACAGCTGAGACTCATATGAGCTGAAAGAGCATGTCAGCCTACAGCAGCTGCTGATAATAACCAGCATGTGTTGGCAAGAGCTTTTTGTTTTCCAAAGATAATTAAAACTTGCTATAGTTTTCCAGCTGCTACATAGTCAATAAGGAATACTTTTAAAGAATGCGTGGTATATTTTTGATTCATTTTAATGCATTGTGACCATGTTGACTGAACACTACTGCAAAGACAAATATTCTATGATTTCCATTCTTCATTTGTTTGCTACAAAGCAAACTATATGGCCACAGTTTGGGTCAAACAACTGCTGACTACAGCTTCAAATGCTCATGAGGAACCAAGCAGAGTAGTGCTGCAAACATTTTGCTGAACAATCAAACATTCACGTATTATTACTTTTATCCATATCCTTCAAAATCTGTATAATATGTATTCACTTTGTATTTTAGAATCTATACTCTCTCTTGACTGGGACCAGCTCTTTTGGGAAAACATTCTGCTTTCAGCATCATTCATCTCGCTTTATAAGGCCTGTTGGTGTGGGGAGGCCATGGGTCTGCAGAGCTACAATTAAAATGGCAGTAATTTTTCATCGCTCTCATTAGAGAAGGCCGGTGATGTAATCCTTCCTGGCTTTCTGACTGCAGTCACCCGCTAGCTCTCACATCATGTCACACACAGCGGCCGGTGGAGAGTGATGTCAGGCCAGGATTGCCATAAAATACCATTATTGTCAAGGAAGTAGGGTACACCCCAAAATTATTATCAGAACTGTTACCAAGTCAGGTAAGGATTTTCGGTAGCTCCTCCTCAGCAAGCAGGGACTGGGAAGCTCCTAAGGAGCTCTTCTGTAGATACCACCCTTTTTGCAGGCTCCCTTTTGTGCAGGCAGTCCAGAGGAGCAAAGTCCTACCTAATGAACGCAGCTTTTCAGAGTCCAGCTCCCACAGAGCCAGCAAAGTGAAGACAGCAGGACTGTCAGAATACAGCAAAGCAGAAGGGTGAAATTACAGCTGTGTGGAGCAAATTATTAGGCCTCCTTGCTGGCTTGGGATTGCTCTGCTCTACTTCTGAATTGGGTACATTAAGTCTGTTGAGGAATAGGCCTATTAAATCAATTTGAATAATCCCTATTTTTTTATATTTTTGAAATATTAATTTCTCCAAGCAAACTCTGGATGCTCAGCTTCTATATCACATCCCAGCTAGCTTACCTGATCTTCCTCTGCATGTCTGCAGCCCTGGTACGTCATGTCTAAGGGGAGCTGAGCTATGTTCCCTGGCCAGGGTGGCTGCCAATAGTCACGGATGACATCACGTCACGGCGGGTTTTGAGGCAGGCGCAGGGTCTTGGGCCACCGCCTCGGTGACAGGGGTGACTCCTGGCTTGGTGACTGCGGGAGATACCACTGGACGAACTGGGTACCTGGAACATCTTAACGCGCCGTGGGAGACATGGCCAGTGACAGTAAGTGGAGCGTTTCAAATCTTGAAATATGAAAGAAAAGTAAAGCATAAAGGAGAAGGGGAGGTGTCAAAGCTTTATGCCTGCCCATATTCTGCAAGCTTACCCAACCAGTCCAAGGTGGGAACTGAATCACATGGGCAGTGAAGAAGGAGCTGACATTATTACCTGCTTTTGATAGATACTGAAAGGACCTGGAAACAAAAATTCAGTCACGTCTTTGGACCCAAACTCTGCCATAAGAGACTCTTCCTCAGACCTTCTAACTGCTGCCAACATACTGTGAGCACATGAGGTGTGAACGCTCCCTCAGGCTAAAAATGCAATCTGGGTACTAGATTTCCATGAGACATTTAGTTCTCTTTTCATTTTCTCTTCTCCATTTTCCAGTTCTCTTACCCAGATAAACAACTCCACCATCGATGTCAAAAGCCAGATTATTCCCTTAAAATATGGATCACCTGCTTTGCTTTTCTTAAATACACTTTCAGAGCTTGATATCATGAAAAATGTAAGTATTACCGACATCAATTTTAATTTGAAAACATATTTAGTTACTGAAATTGTTTCCTCTTGAACTTCAGAGGACAGAACTGATGAATTGATCGTAATATAACAGACCATTTGAAATAATAAGACTTTCAGCAAATAACACTGCCATTATGTGGCTGTGAGCTGAAGCATTTAGTATGCAATTCAGCTAAAGCTCAAAGACACAAAGCATTGGACATGACTGGCAGCAGGAAAAGTCTAAAAATAGTTTGACATAAAAGGGAATTAAAATGTCACCGGAAATCTTTTCCATGAAAATAGAGCTGCTTGTGAATGGCTCATTCTGGGCTGGAACAGATAAAACCCTGTGGACCATGTGCTCTGTGTGCACGAGGGCAAAGGCGCCCGCTGCCTTCTTTAATTCCCTATGACCGGGGGATGAAGTCAGAACTGATGAGGAGCGACTGTAAAGGAACGACCTCAAATCACTCAGACAGGAATTAAAGCACCGACCCCAAAGACAGCGAAGCTCATCGGCCCATAGTAATATTCACATAGAATCACAGAATCATTAAGGTTGGAAGGGACTTCTAGAGATCATCTAGTCCAACCCCCCTGCACACGCAGGGTCACCATCAGCAAGTTACAGAACTGGGTCCAAGCGGGTTTTGAAGATCTCCAGAGAAGGAGACTCCACAACCTCTCTGGGCAGCCTGTTCCAGGGCTCTGCCACCCTCACTGTTAAGAAATTTTTCCTTAAGTTCCTGTGGAACTTTTGATGCTTCAGTTTGTGGTCTAGCTCTGTTGGTGGCCACCACTGAAAAGAGGCCAGCACCATCCTCCTCACTGCCTCCCTTGAGGTACTTAGAGACACTGATCAGATCCCCTCTCAGCCTTCTCTTCTCCAGGCTGAACAGGCCCAGCTCCCTCAGCCTCTCCTCACAGGGCAGATGTTCCAGGCCCCTGATCATCCTTGTGGCCCTGCGCTGGACTCTCTCCAGTAGTTCCATGTCCCTCTTCTACTGCGGAGTCCAGAACTGGACACAGTACCTGATGCTTTCGCTGTCATCAGCCACCAGCCCGTCTGGTCAAGGCAGAAGGAAGAGCTCTTGCTTCTGACATGAAACGCTGAATGAACAGCAGCTCCAGCAGAAGCTCCGGATGTCACCAGGGTTATTTGATTCAGGATACTTTACTAGCAGTGCTATGAAACGCAGCTTCTTGCTACAACGGCTTGCTACACGGTTTAATGCCCATGAGCTGTCTGGACTGTGTTCTGAACATCTCACCCTCTTAATTTTGGTGGGACTTTTAGGCCGGCCATATGTAGTCCCAAACTTGCCGAGTTTAATAGAAAAGAAACTCCTTTTAACTTTAAGACTTATACAGAGGGCTGTTCATTTTACCTAAGTGAGGCTGGTAGGATTGCAGTTTTTAAAAGTTGTCAGAAACATAAATATAGCTATAAAAACAAAAAAGCCTCCAGGACTGACTGTCTCATTATGTGTGCCAAGAATTAACTTTTGGATTTTAGATTATTTCCCTCGGAAAATGTTTGCAGGAAGAGAAAGCCATTATCTTTGAAGTTACAAAATGATTAGATATTCAGCTGCTACCGTTAGATGCAATTAAAGAGACAAAACAAAATTTTGCTTTGTCCAGTTTGCCAAATGCATTATGAAAAAGCCACATTGTGCTTTGGAGTCCTGTCCTGTCCAGACTCCCACTCCTATGCCCGCTGGAGACTAGAAAAAACTAATCGTTCTGCCATTTCCTGAAGTGGAAAAGGACAAAGCAGTACGATGCCTTTTACAAAAGTTCCATGAATGGATGCTTGATAATGTTGCATTTATTAGGAAAAATTTGGAAATATGATATGCCCAAATTATTTGGGGCGGCCTTTGCTACACAAAGTTTCAATGCTAATTGCAAAATAAGAATAGGGTTGCGGTGGCTGAATGAGACCTGCTCGCTACAATATGAAATAAGGAAAAAAAAATCCTTCAAAATAGGCTGCTTTTTAACAGAATTTACTTCTGCATTTCCGCAGGAAGGGGAAGGAGCTTCAGGATGGGGTGTATTTACTTTTGAAATGCCCTTTAGGATGTTCCAACATTAGAAAGCATACTGTAGAAAGAAGCATTTACTTTTCTTGAAGTAAATAGTGCAGAAAGAGTAATGATGAGATTTTTAGAGCCCTGCAGCATAGATTCTGTTCATTTTCCATCTTTTGCGGCAATGGAAAGAGTGGTTATGTTTACACCGCTACATGAAAGACAGACAGATTCCTCATTTTACAGTCATGTGGCATTGTGTTGCTCACGTCCCTGCTGCCTTGGACTAGTCCTCTCTCCCGTAAATCTGCCTTTGGTAGAATTATCTGGAAGACCAAAACACAGCCAGGGAGGCGTCCACGGAGGGCCAGGGTACACAGACCAGCATCCAATACCCCAACTCACTTTCCAACCCTCTAATTCAGCAGTGCAGACATATGCAGGAGTTCCACAGAACTGGCAGCTACCTCGTAAAAAAGTGTTAGACAAGATCAAAAAACTGTACTATCGTCTTAGCTTCCAGATATATTTGGCAGCAAAAGCTGAACTGTAGCCTTTAAGGAAATGTCTTTCCTTAATGCAAGGGTGTAATATTTTCCCACAAGTGTGATTTCAAGACGGAAGCTGAGAAAAGTCACGGAAAGATGTCAGATTTTGAGAAATCTGAACGTACAAAGTGTATAAGAGTTAGGATTAACTCTCAAGATCCCACTTTTACCTTTTTTTCCTCCTAAACCACTCAAATGACTGAGCTCTGAAACCAGCATGATACAACCAATAAAATAATTAGGCTTTGAGAAACATTAGTGACACATTAAGGGAAAAAAAGTCAGCACCCTTTAGATCACTAGGACTGAATGAGTGAGACAACAAAATATACACAGAGAATGAGACAACAATAATACACAGATTTGCTTCCAAATCCTGAAAACTTTGCCCAGAAGTTGCTCCAACCACAATCCTATTAGAAGAGAGAGCAATTACTGCTGAAGGCACATAACATCTGTCTCATTGAAACACCACCCATTGACCTTGTTAGGATTTATTACTTTACCCCTTTAATACAGAGGAAGATTCATCTGAATAAGTTGATCTCAGAGCTGAGTCCTTCTTTGGCAAAGGGCTTGAGTGGGAAATGAAATGTCTGGTATGTCCCAGCAAGGCAGCTTCCATGCTTGGCAGATGAGAGCTACTTCGACACACTAAGTTTCTCTGATTTCAGACACACTGATTTCAAAACAATTATCACAAGGACAGAAATTTTTGCTCATCAATGGGTGCATGTTTGTCAAACTCCCGTGTAATCTGAAATGTTATGAAGTGCTGCTCTTCTCCCCGTTGAATTAACCTCCTCAGCCCTGTAGCTGATTGGAGCCGAAAAGCCACAACATGTTTCCAGGCTGAGTCATGCACATTCTTTTCAGCTAAGCCATAATGCTCCAAAGGCCCTTGCATCTTGCTGTCTGCTCTTCAATAGTTGCAAAATCCTCCAGCTCAAGGTGCTCAAACCCTCCTCTCCCTCAGCAGATTGCAGTGTACATATTAGTGTTGCAATGATTTGCTCTAGTAACTTCAGCTGACCTGGGGAACTGAACCTGAGAGAAGAAACTCAACATTTTTTTAAGCAAAAATGTACACAGTTGAGAGTTTATTGACTTGCACACAGCCAAGTACTTATATAAAAAGTGTAAATAAAGAAGACACAGCTGGCAGATACTGGATCGAGCCCACAGGCTATAAAACTCAATATTCTGTCCTTAAAGTGGCTAGTACAAGGTGTAAGAAACTCAACTACAGACAATTTGTATAATAACCTAACTACAAAGCAGCTCCTTTCCCTCTCTCTTCAATTAGAAGTTCAGGCACTAATCTAAATACATGTTATACTTGATATGAAACAGTTTATATAATTGTTTAAGTGCAACTAAGAGGTTGAGAACTAATATTGTGCGATTGAAGTAAGACACCTATTTATCTTAGTAAGGCTAAGGTGCTATCAACAACTTCACAGTGTTAGCATTTGAAGCAAAGCTAAAAGAAAAATCCCCAAAGTACCTATTGCCCAGAGAGAAAAATACTGTCTGGATGGACTTTAAAACTGTAGATTTTTTAAATTAACACTTAATGATACTCAGGGCACAAATGCTGCACTTTATTTTCAGGGATTTATATACAAATACACTCATGCAAGTCTCTCAGTAACAGAAGTGTCATGTCCAGATTCTCCTGATTTTTTTTAATGAGTAATTTGTATTTTACTTTTGTTACATAGCATTTTATAAACCCAAATGATTTACCACTTTCTCTAAACTTAAACTAAAAAAATATTACTACACTAATGATTCATTTATTGATCATACATCTTGCAGTTATTGGATTACACATCTTTTAACACTCTTGGCTTCAATTGTGCAATAGAGCTAATTTGAAAATTAAAATTATCCACGGTGACCAATACAGAAGACAAACAGCAGATAGCTACAGCTGTTCATTTCATCACAACAATTTCAAAACACAAATGTCTCAAACTAGGTTTCACCTTGGCTGAAATCCTGCTTCTAATGAAATCAAGAGCAAAAGTCCCCTAACTAACAAGCCAAGATTTACTGTGCTATGCTTAATCTGCATATGTCAGCAAAATTACCAGCTCAATGACTGTTCAGTTAAAAGGACAGAAGGGGCCGTTACTATTTAGTCTGAACTGTTGTACACACAGCCCGTAGAGTTATAGCTAGAAATCATCATCAGTGTTTCTGGTTCTGCAAATGTATACGATCTTCTAATTTGTCCTACCTTTCGTATCTCTAGGTACTTTCTGCTTGCTTCAGTCAAACATCCTTAGTTCTTCTCTTTATCCAGTTTTCTATGAATCACCGCTTGGCAAATCTTTAATTGGCTGGACCAAGATATTCATTGGATATATTTTTTTATGTTATAAACATACTTCAGGAGTTTTGAGGTTCTAAACACCCCTCAGGATGTTCTGATTTTTTGCGTGAAAAAATCAGCACAAGTATTTCAGTTATTTCTGAATAAAAGCTCATAAAAGTTTAAAAGAACAATTTAAAGCAATTCTACAATTCTAATAAAAGATTCTAATTTCTCCATATTGTAGGGAAAGACTTTAGCATGGGACTTGAAGAATGAAAGTCTGTCAGGAAGGAAGGAAAATCAGCTTCACGTAATGTAGAGTGTCAGTTTTTAATGCAGGTTTCAGATTATCTAAGAAGGTTTAAAAAGTTTAAACTCCAGGTTTAAAAGGGTGCGAAACAACCCTGGGACAGGCCAAATGGGCGGTAAGTCTAGAAGGACCTGAATATTCTTCCCACTTCCTGCTGGCAGCAAACACCTATGAGTAACTGTTTACAAGCTGATGGTTTGTAATGGTTCATGGGTAAGAAGTAAAACCAACTAGTGCCAGTAGCAACTCTGCCAGCATGAGCAGGAGGTCAATGTCACAGGTCAGAAATGACTTAGGTGAGGTTTTGTATCCCCAGCATGATGGCTGAGCCTTGTTGGGTTTTGTTTTGCTTTCTTGTATTCAGACAATTGGGTTGTAAAAGGTGAAGGCGAAGTGGCAGGTATCAGACCGTGGAAGTGCTGCCCGCCAGGTGGCCTCAACAGCCATATTCTGTCTTCCTTGTACATCTGGACAACACTGCAGATTTTAATGACATAATCTATTCTCCATCTCCAGTGAGGGGCAGCTAGACACACCTGTATCATACTCAGAATGTGACCCATGCTTTTTAATGCAGATCAGGGCTCCACGATTTTCGGTATCACGATTTCAAAGTTCTCAATTTGAGCACTACCTAGGACTCTATTACTCACCAGCTTATCTATTGCTGTTCATGGTATTTGTTGTATTCTAACAGCTCAGATTTGAAGTCCCTGAAAACACACACATTTTTGCCAAGTCACTTACATCCCTCTGTAACACTCCTCACAAAATGCTGTCAGACTTAGAAAGGAGAAACATATCGAACTAATTGCAAAAGGAAGCATATAGATAGAAAAACTGCATTTGTTTGTACCTCTAAGGCTTACTCAGAGCAGACAAACACAGGTGATAAAGAGGTAACAGTAGTCATAAAAGATCAATCCTGAAATTACAACATAATTTCAAATCGCACTGCAAAACATCTGCTAAACACTGAGCAGAGAGAGGGTCGTGAAAACTTCTAATGCGCTTTTGAGACCGCTTTGCTGAAAGACTCCTATGCTGTTCTTGCCTGTGGACATTAATTGAGAGAAATCATACAGCATTTCTCATTGTGGATTGGAATTTACTCATTGACAACAGGAATTCATCTCAGTATTATTTTTTCTTTTACTATTTTCTTACTGGAAGTTCAGGCTAGGAATGAAATTCTGGTGTAGATGAATGTGGACAACGGCCTCGAATTTCTCTGACAGTGATGCCCAGCTATGCAGGGGAGGAATGTGGCTTTGTTCACCTTGACTTACGCTGTACTCACGCTGGACACTCAATGATTGCAGCTTAACGTTCTCAGAGCACAGCCTTACTTCTTCAGTTTTTTTGCCTCACTCCAACCACTTTTTCAGATTTTCTGTCCTGTTCTGTATTTAGCCATGTACTCTGAAAGAAGTAACAACTTCGTGACTCACGTCACATAAATTCTTGAGAGTCACCACCTTATTTATTTAAAGAGAACATGAGTAATCATTAATGAATTCTCACACAGTTACTGCATACACACTTTGAATAAATACTTCAGACCGAGCGTGCTACGCCCTGTTCCTTTATGCTGAGGCATGTGTCCCCTTCAGCATGGAAACTAACGGGCTTATAGGGGAAAGGGAATCATCAAAGGTTACGTTTTGAAAATACCTATTTAATATCAGACAGATAATTACTACTCACATTCACAGGCCACCACATAATTCTGCCTCAAGGAGTCGGTGGTGAACTTAAACCAAATATTTAGGACTTTTAAAGTATGATCTGATTAAAATACCAGTCTAGCTCATTTCATTTCCCTTGTGGTGGTTTTCTTTTTAGAAATGATTAAATAACATAATTCCTAGAATGATTCATTTAGTTTATTTTTAACTGACACCAAAGGAAAATACAAAGGAAAGCTTCTTCAGCAAACATGTTTTGAAGGGAGGAAGAAAAGCTGTATTGCACAATATAACAGAGTAGTTCAGCATCGTTTAGATGCGTACACGCACTAATGACTGAGAAGCTGAAAGTGTGTGCAACGTAGTATTACATTATATTAGTCAATCAGCCTTATACCCTGGAACTGAAGTTTTGACTGCTTTGTATATTTATATATATATATTTGTAAAACATTCATTTCAATCAGGAAAAAAACTCCCTGATGTAAAATCTTTAGTATTTACTAGTGCGGGTGCCTACAGTTTGAAACGCAGCAACTGAAAAATATCTGCACAGAAGCAGAGAGCAGCTATTCAAACAAGCCCCAAGGCAGCTTAGCCCTAAACGTGTGGCAGGTCTCTTCTCAGCAGAGCAATTAAGTATACAGGATTCACCATTTTGGTGGTTTTAAGATGAAGAGTGGATGTTTTTCTAAACATATGCTACAATTCAAACACTGATTAGACTGGGGAGGTCCTAACACAAGAACTGGGGTAGCAGGGTTCGAACTGCTTGTCTTCGTGGTATCCTCTGCCCTTAGAATGTCAGTTTCAGTGCCACATGAATGCAGGGAGACTAAAGAATGATTTCATGCTTTACTGAATTGGACTGCATAAAGCAAATTCTTGTTTCCATCTCGCATCTCCTAATTTACTTTTACATATATTCCAAGTAAGCTGCTCTGTGGCACTTCATTAGCAGCTAATCACTCCTGCCAAGCTGGTCAAACCCACTTGGCTCTAAGGGAAGGGGAGACGTCTCCACGCACGTTAGCCGGTGCCCTGGCTAAGCAGCAGCAGCAGTTGCAGGTAATTCTGCAGGACTTCTGCAGCCCAGCACGCTGCAGCGCCGCCTCCTCGCAGTCTAAGCAGGGCAGCACATAGGGAGACCCAGGGAACCTCGGGGAAAGTCTCATCTGTGACTCCAAGGGGCCTAAGATTTCACCCACTGGAGGGTTCAGGCTGAACTGCACCAGCTAGACTTGCTTATTTTCTGGTATCCCTAACACAGCTATTTATATCCAAATTATTATTCATTTTTGGGGCACTGCAGAAAAAAATGGGAACCTTGTCTGTGATTCTCTTTTACATATGTACACTTCTGCACAGGGACTCGGAAACACTCATCAGCATCAATTTGTACATATAATTTCGTTTTTTATAATGAACTGACACTTAACCAGCTGTGGGAACTCTGTTCACAGTTTCCTACAAATCCAAGTGAAGGAAGCAACAGTGTATTCCCAGTAGTACCGAAAACACAAATCTCCTACAGTGTGGGTATGTGCTGAACTGTAACACATCACATCATCACAGCACTATGCAAATAATAATTCCTATGACTTTGTATGGGATATATTGAAATACTACAGCAGAGTAGCAGATTTTTTTTTTGCCACATACTGATCATCCATGAAATAAACTGCAAAAAAAATCCCTGTTTATCCCACTACGGAGCCCCTCAAGCATCTTGGTGTTTCTTGTCTTCCTTCTCACACACGACTCCAGGACCGATAGCTACCACTGTACGATCTAGGCCAGGCTAAACCTAAAATGACGAGGTTTTCACAGTAAGTGTTCGTCATACTTCAATGAAAGCCTGAAAGGCAGCGGGACAAACCATTTCAGCAGTATCTACCTGATGCTCCAGGATTAAGTACGTTCCGACAGTGTGCCTGAAGTATTTTCAAATAAAACTGGAGAGAAATAAATTACCTTTTCTTTCCATTCAATCAAGGCTGCACACTGGGTACACAGAATGACATAATATCCTTCCTGAAATCAGAGCTGGAGTGAGGACCAGCATCCTTCAAACATGACCAGTTCCTGAGAGCGCGTTGCAAACAACAGCGTTTTTCCTAATTGCCACAGAAACTATCTTTTTCATCTTTTTCACAAGCTGGCCCAGGCCATATGCATTGTTTTCTTTATAGAAGGTTTCATCATTATATTCCCATACTTCTGCCAGAGTTTGACAGCTACATATGCAGTCTTGCTTGAAAGCAACGCAGAGCAAGAGCCAGTCTGTTTAACTGCTGCTGTTGTGATGAAGCTCACGCTCACTGCTGCAAAATATTCCAGATACAGAAAGCAAACGATGCTAAATTTATGATTGTTCCTAGTTAACAAAATCAAACATATTTCTGTAAGCTGTCAAAGCAATGACTGCCGGGGAATTTTTCTCTTCCAGACACAGGAGGGAAGAGAGGAAAGCAGGTAAGAAAGGAGGAAAAATGCATTATATTTTCTTTCTCTTTTTCTGTATGTAGGAACTCTTTTGGAAACAGATACTCCTAGAAACGGTGTTCTATTGTTCTGTTCTATTCTACTGATTTGCTCTTTAATATAGAAAAAAATAGCACAGCTGGCTTTTATTTTTATCTTTCTTTCACAGCTTCTCTAGATGATTTGGTTTTAAATTGCATATACGGGCCAAAGCATTTGTCTTGAGACCCCTCTGTATGAAGGTGCTTAGCCTTAGCACCGCAGACAGATATTTCGGAAAAAGAAAATCAATCTGTCTGTAATGGCTAGTTGGGCAAACGTATAAGCGGCTTCAGACAGCCAAGTCAGCAATTATCCTTAAGGACATGTGACAAGTTTTCTATTCCTCTGACAGTTACACATGCTTGTTTCCCAAGAATGCTGCCGGAGCTGCCTCTCTCCAACCGGCCTGGACTTTTGCTTCATTTTTAACTGGACTGTCACCTACTCCCTGCCTCTCACTTGAGGCAGATTTTACCTGGAGCAGCAGGGACAGACAGACGCGTGTCAGCAGCTGCTGTTCGAGGCAGCAAAGAGGAACTTCAGCACCCAAGCTACCGCTTAGTTTATAATTAAAGGATATTAATAAATGCCTAATCAGGCATTAGACTGTTGCAGTCTCTGTGTGTATGTGCACACGTTCACTGCATAGAAGCATAAAGTTATGAGGGACCTTTTCCAAGTAGGGCTGTAGTCAGAACCGTTCAGAACGCAGAAAGGAGAAAGTCTGGAAGTGCAGGAACGGAAACATGTTCAGGTTTGCAAACGTGGCCCTGCAGAGACACTGCAACAGGGACAGGCTGCTAAGAGCTGCTGCCAGTAACTCACCTTGCTGGATTTTCGTCAGCAGCTGGTGACGTGCGAGAATCCTGCTCATCCTGTAGGGAGGGCGCCTGGCCGTCTGATCGAATCGCACGTACATCTCCTGGCCCTCAGGTGACACGGAGTTGAGATAGTAGCAGCCTGTGCCGGGCGTCCTGGACACCTGCTTCAACATCCCTGCTCCTTTAAAGTGGCTCCTCCGCTCTCCTGGATGGCTATTCCAGATTATAATCAGGGTAGTGAGAGGAGGGAGGCAACAAGCCCCAGGGAGCTGAAAGGAGCAGGCGCTTTAAAAGAGAAAGGAGTGCCAAAAGCTACAACTCAGGATTCCAGCTGCTCCCACATGATCCGAGAGGGCCAATCGCTCCCGGTACAGCCTGGGAAAGTGCCTGCGCGGAGCCGGGGCGCGGAGGCTGCCAGCAGCCGCCGTCCCGCGCGGCGTCGAGCGAGACCCGGAGCCCCCGACGCGCGACCGGCTCCAAAGGGCCCCTCCGGGAAACGGGGAGGAGAAGGAGCGAGGCATTCCGGAATACCTGTTTGGGTCGTGACGCGGGGTGGTGGAAACCTTTTCCTCCCCTGCAGCCGCACGGCTGCCTACGCGTCTCCTGAGAAGATGCCCTTGCTCATCTGCTAAAAACCGTCCTGCCGTTTGCCAAGAATACGGCCGCGTAGGGATGGGCTGTCTGAATCCCGAAGCCACAGCGCAAGGAGCACTGGAACAAATGACGCCCTTCCAAAGGGAAAAAAGTAATCGCTTAGCAGCAGGCACACAGCGGTAGTAAACAAAACCCAAATTCCCTGATAATGGCTTTTTGGGAACTGCCTGCAGTGTGGAAGGAGGGAAGAGGCTGGAGAGGATGTCCACTCCTCAGGCTGCCCAGCCTTGGGGCAGAACCACCTTGGCGTTCTTGGCAGACAGGGGAGCATCTGCCTTTACTTGGTGTCATGCATCAGCCACTGCATTTGCAAAATCTGTCATTTCTTCAGCTATCACGTTATCATGGAAGCAGAACTTTGCCATTTTTATCAGCATCTAGGCAGCAAATTCGGAAAATATACTGAGTAGTAGGGAAAGCGCCCTGCCATGTCAGTCGATTATTTTTTCCAAACTTTTTAAAATATCAGTATTTTGGCCAGCACACGCCCAGCAGGAGCTCCCGAGGGAGCAGCATCCTTATCCACCCCTAGCAGGAGCTCCTGAGGGAGCAGCATCCCTGCCAGGGAGCGTGCTGGCAGAGAGGCCTCTGCACCTCTGCCACCTCCACCTCGCTCTGCCCGCCCCTGGAGAGCGCTCCACCTGGGACAACAGGACCACGTATCTCCATACAATGCTGGTTGCTGGCAGCGTAATTCTGGGTGTTGGGAATTTGAAGCACCATCCCAGCAGCTCTGCGCTTGCTGCCTGCCTTTCCCGGTGTGGCTCAGGCACCACAGGAGTGACTTTTAATCCAAAGCAAGGCAGGTAGCACCGGTCCCGTCTCTACTCCCCAAAAGGCCTGGTCATGTTCTGGTCATCTGCAGCCAGAGGAGACGAAACATCCATTTTTTCCTCCTTTGCTGTGTGAACATGAGAGGAAGGAGAGCAGCTGAGACGCGAGTGGGACAGGATGTGACGAGTGAGGGAAGGGATGATCCTGGATCCCACCCCAGCTTGTCCTACCTGGGAAAAGTCAGTGAGTCACTCACTCACTTGCCGTCCTTTGGAGAATAAATATCCCAGAGACTCCTGAATGTCCATTACAGGAACAATATTCATCCAAGGCAACATTACCACTATTAGGAGATTTCCTTATTTGAGTAAGCCACTCCTTATGGCGTGGAGTTCTTTGATGTAATTTTACTTACAAAATGCCATTGCAAAAAGCAATTAACATTTCATACCACTCACTTTGAATTTTCACCTGGAGTTTTTCTTTTGGAAAACACGTATTTTTTTCAATTGATGGGGTTCTGCATTGCTCCTTGCAACACTTCTGGAACCAGTTGGCTTGGAACCAGTTGAACAGAAATGCAATGCTTAAAAAGCCAGACAAAAAAAATAACCCGAAAACTAAGCACCAAAAGTTCCACAGGAACTTAAGAAAAAACTTCTTAACAGTGAGGGTGACAGAGCACTGGAACAGGCTGCCCAGAGAGGCTGTGGAGTCTCCTTCTCTGGAGATCTTCAAAAGCCGCTTGGGCACAGTGCTCTGGGTGACCCTGCGTGTGCAGGGGGGTTGGACTAGATGACCTCTAGAGGTCCTTTCCAACCTTAACGATTCTATGATTCTAAGGTGACAGCCTGAGCCAAGGGATGAGCCAGAGCTGAGCCCGGTCGTGCCCGAGCCCGGCTGAGCCCTTGCCCGGTCGTGCCCTCGCGTTGCAGCGACGCTGGTGCCGCGCCGGCCCCTCGCGGAGCCGCCCGTCACCCGGGCCCCAGGGCAGCAGGAGCAGCATCCCCTGCGAGGCAGCGCTGGCCCCCAGGGCACGACACTGTCCCCCTGCACGGCTGCTGCTCCTCGTGCAGCGCTGCCGAGCGCTGCCTCTTCCGACGCTGAATTCTTTGGCAAGGATCCAGCACTTGCATAGTAGTCAAATAAAACAAGAAACAACAAGAGTTAACTGCTCTTTCAGGGCTCATTTTAAAGCTCCTATATGTCTATTTGTGTGCAAGGGAGAAGTCCTTGTTACATACTTTAGAAATGACTGTCTCCTTGTTCGATGACTACCTCACCACTCACTGTTGACTTTCAAACATGCAAACGCCTGTGGCCACCAATCTTTCCAATGAGAAGTCCTGCAGAAGCCTGAGCTCTTAGCACTGTGCAAGACAGCTCATTGATGTTCCCGCTTAAACTCTGTGCAGGGAGTCTGGAAAACTTCACAGAGTAACACAGGGCTCTTCCAACAGCAGGAACTGCTGCAGCTCCTCCGCGAAGGCCACCTGGGAACATCTACCTGCTACAGCAGCAGCCCAGGCTGCGAGGGAGAGCTGCGCTCCGTCCGCCCGGGTTGTGATGGATCCATGTCAGAACACAGGTCCTTTCATAAAAAGGGCATCTGAAACCTGTATTTTTTTTAATCGGAATCGGAAATAGCTGCATTTGCAATTAGAGCTTACTTATGCCTCCGTGTCACAGCCAGGCATCTGCCAGAGGCAGCGCTAATTTGATGGGACTCTCTGGGAGAGCGGGAAGCTTTCCCGAACGGCGCCTTAGCGCAGCACAGCGCTGCCGAAACCAGCACAGGGCTTGAGCAGCCGTGAAACCGGCACCACCCGCGCAAGGACGTGCACTTTGCACAGGTGGGCCTGAGTATCTGACTTCTTGTTCATTAGTTTTTATGTTTCTCTTCCTCCTTTTATCATCGAAATTGCTTTCGGGGTGAGGGGGAGAGAGTGAACTATTTGCAGAAAAAGCCTGTCCCCAGGGCTACTCACACATACCACAGGCTCATAGGTAATACTTTAGATCCGCTTCCATTTTCCTGAAAGCAAGATTCCATAATAAGATGGAGAAAACAGCAGAAGATATTGTAGAAACTCTAAAGTTTATCTGATATCCACTTACTTACAACCAGCTTTTCTGAATAAAATGACTGAGAGGTTGTACATCAGCTTCCAGTCTGACTTTAGAATAACACTATTCCACATGAAACAATACTGCAGCATAGGGGAAACTGAGATAAATGGCACTTTCCCATTTCTATCCACACATATAATAGAGCTCAATTTTTTAAATAATATACCCCTTCTAATTAGCTGTGAGAGAGGTTCATGACATTGTACACGACATACAGCTCTTTTGGCTTGTATTTAACCTACAGTCCTCACACACTAATCAGACACTTGATCTTACGGCTCTGACCCATTTCCCTTTTATTGTTAGTCACACTTATCTGGCTATATCGCATCTAAGACTAAATGTCAACTCGATGGTTTCTCTTCATTTGGAAGCACTAGTGCTGTGACAACAACATGTTTCCCAGTCACTGGAGTGGCACAGGTGTTATTAACATTAATGACATGTAGCAATAAGAAGCCGGAAACCCTGTTTTCAAGTCACAGAAAAAAAAAATAAAATCAGGCTCCTCCTTTTAACAGGTTGATCTCTGGATTCCCTTCTGTAGTTCTGCTGAAGAATATTTCATTCTTGGATTTTAGTGGTAACTAGGCTATCCTACACAATTTCTTACCTATTTCTGCCGTGGCAGATGCCTGCAGGGCACTTCATCCACGGCCAGCAGGCAATACCTCCTTCCTCAAATTTAGGAAGGGAAAAACGTCATTTGTGGCAGAGCTCAAAGCTGTGCTTGTCATGAGGGGTTCCCTTAGTCCACAGGCCGTGAATCCTATTTCCGTGGGGGAGATTTTTAAAAGCAGCAGTTCACTCCTAATACTTAGGAGAACTGTTTTATGTTTAAACCCCGGCATTCCTCTGGGAGCTGAGGGGGTTCATGCAGGCTGCAGACGACACTGCACGTGGCAATGAAAGGCTTCGCTCCGTCTCCCCGTTCGCCCCGAGGCTCCAAGGCTGCTCTGCGGCAGGACACAAATCGCAGCGGGGCAAAAGGAGAGGAGTTTGCAGAGGGCTCCAGCACGGCTGGGAAGCAGGGTGGAAAAGGCTGCACTGTGCTGCGACAGAGATTGTTGAATTGGAAAGCCCCAGACTGATGTGTTTTGGAGGCAAGTCAGCTGCTACGTCAACTGATAGCGAGTTTTGAGAAATGAGTACTGTTAAACACTGCTTTTTCTCTATTGCATGAAAGAGAAGCTTAGAGATACCCTGGATAAACTCCAAACCAGGGAAATTGATAAATTTCAAACCAGAGAAAGAGGCTTCTGAATGATTCAATATATCCCCTTCCCTTGTTCTGGTGTCCCAGTTCTAGTGTAAGAGGATTATCCAGTTGTATTTTAAGAACCCCATGTTTAGTGGAAGTACCACGATAAAACGTATCTCCTGATTATAAAAGCATTAGTGGACTGGCCAAACCACAGCAGGCAGCTCTACTGTAAGCAGAGGATTAGACACAACCATGCACTCTGCTCAGTGCACGAGTGATATATTTACAGGCATGGAGGATGGTGGGGAGGAAGGCTGACAACTGGCCCACCTGGCACCAAAACAAGTTCCCCCGTTTGCAGGAATAAGGACAAATGCAAAAACCCAAGAAGATGAGGTCATGGCATGAAAACAGAACTGATTCCTCCCATCCAAATTCCCTTGGAGGAACTTAGGGATGTCAAACCAATAAAATGAATAGCGACAAATCTTCAGGCCTGAGCAGGTCACACCAAACTCCTGAAGGAGATCAGATATGAAATTACTACGGTACCAGGGGTTAGATTTAACTCATGAGACAAGTGGAAAGTAGTAATATGGTGCAGTTTTTAAGAACAGTTTCACAGGGAAGTTAAAGAACTAAAGTCTATAATGTATGGTGGAAGAACTGGAACAATCTATAACAAAGCACAGAGTTACTAAAGTCTACTTATATGATATAATGGTGAAAAATTAGTCTCTTTTCTTTAGAGATAAATGCCTAAAATCTGTTTTTTAAAAGAAATTTGTTTTCAAACAATCATATTGTTTATACAATGTTTTGGGAGTTTTAAAAAGCTTCCAAAAAGATCCTCTAGCAAAAGATTTTTTTTTAGAAAAACTTGGCTATCAGGGATAAAAAGGAAAAGGCCACTTGTGGTTTAATGACTGCTTAAAAGATAGGAAACGAAAGTAGTAACAAATACTCTGCTTGTGCTTCACAGTGATGTGTGGTTCCCCGAATCCCACAGAGATTAGCACCAGGACCTGTTATATCTATCAGTAATTTTTTTAAAGGGACTGTGTGGTAAGGTGACAAAAGTTAGTGATGATGCTAAATTATTCTGCAAGTCTCCAAAAAGCCAGTTGGAAACATGCAAGGTAATTGAGTAAGAGGCATGAAAGCTGTAGTTTTTGAGCACTGATATATGCACTTGGGTGGGAAAAAATCACTCTAGGAAATAGATCTTGAAGAGATTTATGAAAAAGCCAATACAGGTACTAGTGGGAAGAAGAAAAAAAGAAAAAGGATTTTAAAGCTTGGTAGAAAAAGTAACTGAGAACAAAACACCATCATTATGCTGTTATAAAGGTTGACCCATCACCCGGTAATTCTGGGTTCTTTTCTCACAATTAAGGAAGTAGGAAACACAAAGGGAAATGACCATGGGGCAGGTTCAAACAAATGAACAGAAAAATTTCTTTGTATTAGGCACAGATAAAGCTTGGAGCTCATTTGCCAAAGGATGACAAGAGGTGGGAGAATTCAAAAAAAAACGCAGAACAATCAGGAAAAAATCATGAAAGAAAAAGCTGTCAAGGACTATTACTTAACACAGTGGCTGAAGCAGCCCCTCGAGCGCGTGGCCCGGGTGAGCAGCCCAGGCGGGCGCTCTCGCTATGAGCTGGCAGGCACGAGGTGAGCCAGGCCTGTGGTCGGGCTGCGAGGGGCTGCTCCCTCCTCTCACATAAACCAGGGGCACCCGCCCCACGTGCTGTTTAAAAACTGCCGCCTTAGCTGGGCTGCTCCGTGAGGAGCGCATGAAAATAACTGCGCTGTGGCCTGCGGCCGGGGATGCGGAACAGGCCGCGCCGAGGCTGCCGCCGGCCCCACGCGCCCTGTCGTGCGGCCGCTCCGCTCCTCGGACGCTAGTTTGGGCTTCAGGGTCTCACTCCTGCTCCGGTTTAACCACAGCATTTTTCCTCAGTCAGCCCACGGCAGCACGAGAACACAGACGGCCCTGGCCCCGGCTGAACCGCTCACCTGGTGCCCCAGTGCAGCCACAAATAGTCAGCATCCTGCCCAGGGAAATCCATAAAGACAGCGTTTCTCGGCCGAAAATTAAGAAAAAAAAAAAAAAAGAAGAAGAAGGATAATAAATAGAGTTCAAAATAGCGGTCACAAGAGGGAACGACACTGCAGGTGACAGAGCCCCTCTGCCAGGGTGCTCCAGGAGCATCGTGACAGGAATAGGCTAAAAGCGGCTTCCATACCCTCAGCTCAACTCCATCTGCTCAATCCATACACAAGTTCCTAAAACTAACCCCACAGGAACTGTGCAAATATATTTAGGTAGCGGTGGGCTAACATACATGATTATCACCCAGCCTCACTAACAAAGTGTTTGGATAACACAGTGATAACATTAGAAAGTGTTTGGATAAACCGAGTTTATCCAAACACTTTCTAATGTTATCAAAACATATCCTGAATCCCTGTACGGACCTACTGCTCGTGTAACTGTGAGCCACAGGCAAACACTGCTGTCTAGCAGAGGTCCTGCCTTCTCCCAGGCTTCACGTGAGGGTTTTGGTATTTATTTTCTTTTGAGGGTACCACAGCAGCACTGTGGTGAAAGGGATAAGAGAGAAAGGTTCTTTTTTTCACAATTTGGTTACTGGGTTTAGAGCATCTCTGTCAGAGAAACAAGGGCAAAGCTGGACTTTGTAACACCCCCCTCCTTCCCCAAAAAATAATACAGAGCAGTAGCAGCCAGTTACTGCTCATTTATTCGCCGGAACACTGCTATTTCTAACAGGGCCACATGGGAACATGAAGGATGCTTTCCTCAGAAATTCTCCAGCCCCCTTGAAAGCATGAATATCCATGACATTATTTCACTGCCTGCTGCAGCAAGGCAGGTTGCTCGCATGATTAGGGCACAGGACTCACTAGAAGACTTTGGGGAAGACATACAACCTGTCTCTGCAGTTTCCTATCAGTTTCTTATCTGATAATAGTGATCTTTGCATTTATTAAATATTTCATTATCTGAATGTGAAAAAAGAAATGTAACTTTCTAGGCAGTTTTGTTTTCCTTGTTTGCAAGATGAGTATACTGGAAGGAGAAAAGAGTCCAGTGTAACTGTATGAGCAAAATAGAAAAGCTCCTCCAAATGAACGTACACCTGCATCAGGTTCCCCCAGATGACAAGGCCATTGCCTAAACTTGCCGAGTGCCACTGACCTCCCAATACATTACTGGATATTATCAACTGCATAAAAACAGTGATGCACGACATGCACTAACAGAAAAGCTGGACTGCAGCCTAACACAGATTTACTTTGCAGAGTGCCAATAAAGAACTTATTAACCAACATAAAACTTTGCCAACCAACATTCAGCTGAAGTATTTCCTTTATTTCTATACTCTTCAAACCATCCCCACCAAAAAACTGGCACACAGTAGAGGCAATGGAGGCATTTGGCTGGGGCAGCGGAGTGCAGAAGAGCAGCAAAACTATCACTTCACTGGTTACTTGGCTTCTACCCAGACCCAGGAAAGTTGAGGCTTTGCCTGATGAGTGGAGAGAGTTCAGGCTGTGTGGGACACAGTTCTAGGAGAACAGACAAGTAGCAGGGCCGACATCCACCTCCACCTCTGCCATCTCCATAGAAAGCAAACTGAGTTCAGCCTTGTGGCAACCAACATATTCGGCACGCTCCAAGGCCATCAGACCAAAGATGAAGCAAGGAAATAACCAGGATGAGCAACACACTCACACTTACCTAGCTGTATAATTTTTGCCATATTGGTGCCCAAATAGCAATCTCACACACAAAGAAGCTGAGGAAATAGGGACATGCGTATATCATTCACCCCTCACCCAGAGGTAGAATTTAGCATGACCTACATCAGTTATTCTGTACAGTAGATTAATTCTCCCTGAAAAAAGAAAATCTCAAATTATTTTTTTTTATGACAAAAGATTTATAAGTATAAAGGCATCATAATATTTTTGATAAAAAAAAAATCCATGGCAGTCCTTCCACAATAAACCAGCAGTGGAACAATCTGGGATATAAATAGATGCTCATGAATGAGACAAGTCACCCATCAGGTTTCTGTCTCCCTGAAGTCCGCTGTTCTGTGCCCAACTTCAGCTCTCCATTTCTGGCAGCAGTATTTCCTCGCACTTTACAAAAGACATCTCCTCCTTTCCACTCACAGTTTGCAATGCATGATAGACACACTGTAGAGCTCATGCATCTAACCTGACAACGCCATTCTGGCCAACACGCTGCAGGAGGGGTTTATTTTTTTGCAGAGTGGTAGCCAGTCAAAGAACAGGAGCCCTGTAAAGGAGAGGGCTTCGCTGAGCTCCCTTACCAGCCACCACAGCACTCCTCACCTTCCCCACGCTCTGCTTTGGAAACTGCGTTTAGTGAGTGGGAAGGACCGGAGAGCCTAAAGCCTCAAGGGCAGCACAACGCAGACTGTGCAGCTCAGTCCCCAGCAGGGCTTCCCTCCCTCTATCCGCTGTCCTACCCTGGATCCTCTCTCTCCGCCTCTACCTCCCAACCCCTGACGCCCACACGTGCCCTTGCACGTCCCCCTCCCTCTGCCACCGGCCGCTTACCAGGGCTCCTTTTTCTCTGCTGGTTTCTCCTCGGTTCAAAACACGCGGACCAAGAGAGCTGATTGATGAGGTCCATACCAGGCAGGGATTTCTTTTTACTACCTCAGTTCCAGCCTGATGGAAAATATTCCTGCCTACACTCTGTTTGTCCTGGAAACCTATCAAGTCACTCCACCAGCCTTCCTCCTTGTCCCACTTTCTGAATATCCAGCTTTCTTTCTAATCAGCCTCACACTGTTCCTCATTTGCTCTTGTCTACTCAAGGTGTTGCTCCATGTTTATGGAATGTAGTTTTACTGGAAAAATTCCTTGGCCAAGGCCTTCAAAAGGAACTACTCATCCTGGGTAGATTTTCCATGACACTTTCAAAGCCCTGACTTCCTGGAAGTGCTGATTTCCTCAGGCTGAACATCAGATCTCTTTAAGGTATCTCATATGGGGCAATTAAAAATTGCAGAACTTAAACTGCACCTGACCTTTGAAAAAGGTTGGTCCTGCTTATGTTGCTGGTAGTTTTTTTTCTTCTTGTTCAATTGAACTCAGCTAAAAAAACATGAAATTAAGGCAAAGCTGGGCTCTAAAGGAGATCTTTCCAAGCCATTTGACTCATGGAGGTCTTCTCTTCCAAACCATAACTCAGTGATTATCTATAATGTTCTGGATTTACACTTGTGTAGCTGAGATTAGAACTGGTTTAAAGCACTTTATATGTACTCTGTATTTGGATTGCAAAAGAACCAGAGATTCATGTATTTCTGTCTTTAGATTTCCTCCCTTCATGTGCTGTGGAACTTACAACAAATAATAGAGTCACTGGTTCATAATATGTTACTAAACAAACAGATTGTATGATAAATTAGAAACAAACGGAGTTCTGAACATTCTGCTTTCAAACCACTAATAAGCCTGTATTGCTTTTAAAATAAACTTGTTCCAACTTTGCTCAGACTGGTGAAAGCTCACATTAAAGGATGCAATTCCGGTTGTGACACCTACGAATGTTTTGAAAATAGCCTTTTAAAATAGCAATTGTGATGTGAGGGATTACACGTTTCCAAAAGATTCCAAATGGGAAACAGACGTTGTGTCTCACTGGCCCGGGAATAGCTCAGCTGGGACACACGGCCACATCACAAACCTCCCTCTTGCTCTTGCTCTGCTCCTAATTGGCACCATTGTTAACAGCATCATCAGGGAATTATTTACTGCAACCTGCAAGCCGAGGGGCTACTCCATAAACCTGCCATGTTCTTACACACTGTCCTAAACACCCGCTAGCACCTATTGCGAAGCCTGAGGCTGGTGGACTTCTAGCCTGACCACAGATCCTGTACCAAGCACAGTAGCTATTTAAAGATAGATAATGAACAGTTGAGTGAAGAGGGAGCCTCAAAATGAACTTTAAAATATGCACTACAAAATTTGTATGGCCATTACCCTTGTTGCTTTGCTAAGGCAGTCAGGGAACAAAAATCAAGGCGCACAATTTGTATTACAATAAATACAGCATAAGTTCTAAATATGTGTAATTCAAAATCTGGAATCCCAGAATTATCTGGAAATACAAAAAGCAGAGCTAAGCAAATACATTTACGCAGGGTTTGGACATACTGACTGGTTGGCATTTGAAGCAGTACCTTTAAGCGTGTAAGTGCCACTGAAGTCAAGGCGGGCTTGTCAGCTCCATCTGCTGCTTTCCTTACTCAAGCAGGTATCTTACAATGATGGCACAAATGCTATGAGCAACTATCACTAAAATTAAACTCTGCAATGGTTGTCTCACTGATTTCCATATCAAATACACACAGGTGACAGCTGAAGAGGTGGCTTTTTTCCCCACCTGTCACTGACACAGACACATCTTTGGTGCTGTCACTTTGGGGAGGTTTATGGACAGAAATTAGCAGCACCTGAGGACAATTCATCCCACCTGTCTCAGGCACCCATTTAAGAAAGACAGGACTTGCCTCTGAACGTTATCATTTCTATCCTGATTGTGGAGAACCTAGCGACTCACTCAGTGCTTTTGGACGACATCCCTACTATACTCCTTGTTTATGTGTCAGGGCAGATAAGTGTCACTTGTCTGTTATTTGTAACACAACTCAAGGCAGGGTGGTTCGAGCACAACATAATAGCTCTACATCCAGCAACAGAAACCTAAGTGGGAATGGAGTGAAGAGTCTTCTCTTGTGGATTTCTGTCTCTCTGTAGAACAATTTAGCTGACCTGGCTGCTACATTCCCCATCTTGGGCCTGGCCTTGATCTGTCTAGGAAAGTGTAAGTGTAAAGAGTGTTTCAACAGGGTTGAGAGACAGATAAAGAAGAAACTCTTCCCTATGAGGGTGACAGAGCACTGGGACAAGCTGCCCAAAGAGGTTGTGGAGTCTCCTTCTCTGGAGATCTTCAAAACCCGCCTGGATGCCACCCTGTGCCACGTGCTCTGGGTGTCCCTGCTGGAGCAGGGGGGCTGGACTAGATGATCTCTAGAGGTCCCTTCCAGCCTCAACCATTCTGTGATTCTATGATTAGTGGATGTGCTCATCACCTGTTACACACCTTGGACACGCCAGTGAAACGTTCCTATATTCTGCATTCACGTTTTCACTGGCAAGGCGATGTTTAGGATGTTGTTCTTGGAACTGGTGTATTTGCTTCCATCGTTACACAAGCACGGTCTTCGTAGAGAAGGCCTCAGAACTGCTACATGCCAATGAGTCCAGCAGAGAATTAACTGCTAACTTTATAGAAGACAACTGACTGCACAACTTTTCTGCTTTACTATACTAAGGTGAAAAGGACCAATTTACACAAGTTTTAGTTACTAATTATTTCCTACTTACTGTATTCTTCCTGACTGATTCTTCCACGTAGCTGTGTGGACATGTACCTTTTACTCAGGCATCTACTGGCAAAAATAATTCCGAGATGAGACTTCCGGCGTAAAACAATGCACTCTATTAAAGAAATAAGTCATGAAGCAGGAGCATCCATAAATAGAAAGATTTGTAAAAACAAATAGGGGAAAGCATGTGGTTTGCAACATCTTTGCACTGTTTGCAGTAGCTAAATCTGGACCCAATTAATGACCTGTTTACTTTCAAAAATTTCAATAAAATGCCTTGGCAAAAACTTAATCTGTCTCTAGAGACTGCCTTATTTCCTTCCATATGTTGCCTGATCTGTCACAGCAATAAACTTATTCCCCTTTTCAAGCCCCCTAACAACTGCACCTACTGATCCTTTCCATAAAAGAAGAGATAATTGTTCCAATGCTCTAAAAGTCATGATCCTTCCTAAGCGAAAGCAACATGAAGGAGCGAAAGAGTGAGGGCTCTGAATAGAAGCTTCTGTTGTGACCTAGAATCCAGAGATTTAAAATAGCTCTGTGCATTCTCGGGTTCCTACCTCGAATTCATCCCAGCTGTTTTATAATCCTTCTGCATTTGTTAGTTTCTTTAAAACGCTGCCATGCTGGGATTATCATATATGCCTTGGCTTGATAACACTTGTCCTGCTGTCCTTGCTGTTTGGGATGCATTCAAAGGAAACAGCTCAGGCAGTTTGATAATTACATATTTTTATGTTTCTTAAAAAGAAAAAACAAACAAACAAACAGACCAGATGTTTCAGAATCAATCTTACTTTCCAGTGTCCTTCTCTAAACTAGGTTCTAAAATGTATTTGGTATCTATTTGAATCCTATTAGGTATAATATCCTCAGCTTTCTTATATATATCAGAAATATGTATCTTCTGGTGCCTTCCTGTTTCTGATGAACTCTCAAGCATCCAAGTGCACTGATTTCAGAGATCAGATTTTTAAAAAGGAATATATTGCTGGTTTAGATGTTAGATGTAACAGCACAGCTTACGAGCCCTCCCAACTGCACTGAACACTTAACTATGGGTTGAAATTTATATTGTATGTAAGTGCTCTGCTGAATTAAGACCATAATAAAATCAGCAGCTTTGTTCTGAAATAAAAGCACTTGGAACTTTCCACCACGGTTATAGGAGAGCTCCTGTAATTCCCAAAATCTGCATTTGCCAAGTTGATGCATGAACATGTTTCTGGTTCTCGGTGAGCTAAAGCAACATTATTTTCAGTGGTGATGGAGTGAGTCAAACCAGCCTGATAAAAGCCATCGTTATATCAGAATCCAGAGCGTTTCTGCTGATGTGGGAGGAGTTGCTCTGTATTTTGACTGGTGTAACTGGAAGAAAAACTTGGTCCTAGTCTTTAAGTGATTAGGAAGTTTTAGGTGTTCTTCCCAGGAAAGAAACTGGGCAAAAGCCAAACAGCCCAGCCCAGCCAAAAACCCAACATGTGGCAAAAATTAATACAAAGGTTCAGAGGACGAATGTCAAATTATGGATTTTAATTTTGATTACTGACATTTTGAAAGCTGATTGGGGCTTTTTGGTCATATAATTTCCTGGTCCGTTCAAAGGTAGGTGTTTAATGCCATATAGGGCTTTGGAAATCTTGACAGAGACAAATAATAGCAGATTTGGTGCAGATGAATGAAGTAATAAATGATCTGGAAAAGAAGAATCTGTTGCCATTTTTACCTTCCCATGACACCAGAAAGAGAGTGATATTCAGGTAAGTTTTAAAACTACAAATCACAGTCTGAAAAAAAAAGAAAAAAAAAAAAAAAAAGAGAAACCCTGTGTGCTCTGCACTGGCTCTCCTTGAACAGACATGATCTGAGTCACCGGTTCTAGCAACCTTCCTCCCTTCAGTTTTCTCACAACTCTACCAAATCCTCTAGTACTTGCCCATCTTGTATCATTTTGTTCTATTTCAGCTACTTTATTCAGAGAGCTAGCCTGAAGATGGGCCATTGCTTTCTCTTAGTGACTTCTGCAAATGGAAAACATTTTTGTTTCCTGAAAAGAGTGGTACCAGCTGTTGCTGAAAATCCTCAGTCCCTGCAACTATAATGATACCCACCCTCGAAAACCGTCTGTTCGCCATTCAAACCCACAGTACTTTAAAGATTCTTCTGTTTTGGGCCTCCAGACAGACAATTCTGTATTTGTTTCTGAAACACCATTTGCAAATTGGGATTGCTGCAAAATATTTGCTATAAAAGAGTGTGAATAGTCCATGGACTTTTCAGAATGCATCTGCTTGAGTCTATTAATGGCTGCATTCCCAGCTGTGGTCTTTGCAATGTTATAAATAAAAAGGTTTCCTTCTTACTGCAAATCCAACGCTGAAATTCCCCTTTAAAATTGGCTGATCTAGATAAAATCTGTTCTTATGTTAAAGAAACCTCTTAGCACAAGCAAAAGCAAAAATGCCTAAGAAGACAGAAAAGACTCAGTCTCAAATAATTTACAATATTCCTCTTGATAACCTATTAAATAGCATGCCATTCTGATGGGGGAAGAGGGGAGGGAGAGGAAGAGGAGGAGGAAGAGGTGCTTTTTCCGGAGTAATGTTATTTTCATTAAAAATAACCTAAGTGTGGCATGTAGAGAGAGATGCTCAGGCCCTCTCTCCGCCATGCAGTGAACCTAAAATAAACTCTAATATGTTTGCAACACACTTCTGGGACCCTTCGGCTATGATTCAGTTGCAAGTGGCTCCTAAATCTTTAGGAACATCTCTCCTCTCCTCTCCTCTCCTCTCCGCTCCTCTCCTCTGCTCTGCTCTGCTCTGCTCTGCTCTCCTCTCTTCCTCATTACTAAGTATAAAAATTGAGTATTTTGACTAAGGAAGGTATCATTTGCAACACTGCAGTTTTTATTTAACTCCTTTGGCATTCCCTCAAGCTACCATTTTCCTGGAACTGGCAGCAATTCCAATTTTCTTCCTAAACTGCAGTGACAGAAGGTCAAATACAAAAGCATTTCAGGCTCCTTTTAGGTCAGATTCAGACTTGCTCCTTAGCTTCCCGGGAGCACCAATGCAATTCATTTATCCCGAGCAACAGGAGAACCTGTTTTTCCTTGTTTTATCCTAGATCTGTGACAAGCAGAGTTATCAAAATATTGATGGAATTAAAGCTATTTTTGAATTAGTGAACTTAATTTCTTTAGGTTCAGACTTCTGAAAATATTTACAGAAATGACCCTAAGATATTCCTGCAGTGCAGCCACATAGAGGCATGATCTAGAATTTGGGCAGTCTCATACGTGAAGGGGATTCACAGAACTCTACCCACCTGACCACACGTTTGGCAAAGGCTCCTTTCACGGGCCAGGCCTGCGATGCCTCAGGGTCCTGACCCACTTCTGTGGCCAGCTGCATCCTTGGTGGCTCTCCCAGGTAACCCACAACTTTGAAAAGCTGCTATATTCATCCTTAAAATCTTAGTGTGCAGACAGTCAAAATTTCCAAAGTTCTCAAGCCCAACACACTTAAAATGTTTTGCCCCGTATCAGCTCAGCTGAAAACATTCTGATGCAATCTAATCTCATAAACTCTTGAAAATAATATACTCAGGTCATTCACTCTCCTCAAACAAAGGAGAGTTTGCATGCCACCTTTCAGAGGACAGTCTGGGCAGTAAGGCTAGAGAAACACTTGCAGTTTAAATATTTTTTTCAACTTAGCATATTTTTTTAATGGTAAGAGCTTTGAGAAAGATTAGGAATCAAATTGTTTCAGTTTAAAGAAACAGATTGATTTTGAGGTCTGGGGCCTCCTCTTGCACTATATTCCAGTAAGTTGCTGGCTCTGTAAACACCTCAGGACACTAAAGAATTCTGTGCACTTACTGTTCAACAGCACCAGAAAAAAAATCAGTATCGGAATGAAATTACCTGATGCAACAATTCACTCTGACCACTTTATATGCGGGAAATTATGTTTTAGCTTTGATTTGCACACTAGCTGCAAGCTTCTCATTTTTTTTCCTCCCGTGAAATCCAGACTACTTTCACTCTGCTAAATATAAGCTCATTCTGCTAAATATATCCACGCAGAAGCGATACCAGGACTGCAGGCCAAGCAATGCCGTGGTGCTTTGCCCACACTGTTGTAGGCAACCCGTGGAGGAGATGGGCTACATCCATGCTGGATCCTACCCGATCCCATTGGGATCCTTAACACTTACTAGTTGATGTGGTTTTCTTGCTTTAGGTGTCTGCAAAAAACACAAGTCCCTCGGGCAGTGGTTTTTATAGCACTAAAACGAGGGCAGGTGTTGGGCTGCCTTTGGGCATGGGGAGATATTTGATTCAGTGTAGTGAGCTGGGCACACTAATTCTAGTGGCATTAGATATGCTTAAGGCCTGCTGCAAAAGTACAGAAATTGGATGGATGGTAATCTGTACTTGATGGACTCCGTGTGCCTTGAATATTTCACTGTCTTAATAAAGCTGGATATTTGTATCCAACAACTACATGGTATTTGTGTCATGCATTTTGCGGGGCATAACACATGCACACACGGATTCATGTGACTGCGTGTAAATTAGTGCCCTCTACTGGAAAGCCTGGCAGAATATTTCACAGGCAACTCTTGACTAAATTAACTCAAATGGCCTTTGAGTTTGGCGTTTGGGGAACCAGCTACTGTGCAATGCTCATGTTCCTGCTTGTACAACAGCCTCTTACAGCACGTGTGTCTGTATGTGTCCACCCTGAGCCTACTTGCAGCACATGCTGCATCAAGATGGTTTTGCTGCCAAAACCTTTTCTGTTAGGAAACATAAACAGGACTGGCAAAAGAGACACTAAAGCACTAGCTTTCCTTTACTACAGTAATGCAAAGAACACCAAGTGTTCTTAAGGATGCTCTAGTGCCAGGGGAGGAGCCTCTTGCACTATCACTTATTTTTAACCTTGTAATAGTCAAAAGAAGCCATCGCACGTTCTGTATTACTTGAAGATAACATCCCCCAAAGTAATTTTTAACTAGTAAGACAGGTACCACTCCTCCAAACTCAAGAGACCAGCTTAAACCTATGACATTTTATAAAACATACAGATTTTCTTGTTTCATTCAAAGAAAAATTCATTTCAAAATTGAGACTTACACTAACCAACACTGATTCCTTAAATTAAAAATCACATCCTACTGCAGTTTGGAAAGCAGGAGAGTAGCAGTCCAGTTTTCAAGGCCTTACTGAATCCAAGAATTTCCTCTGCTTAGGAATTTCCTGGCCAGCCACCAATGAGGCTGTTCTGATGCAGATTAGCAGGGTGTTCACTTGAGAGCTAGAAGTTTATTGCGCTGCTCCATATAGACGTTCTGGCAGAGCTATATTATAAATAAATTCAGTTGCATGGGGATATGAAAAGTGGATTAGAAAGTCACACCAGTAAATACAAAAATACCCAATAGGAAATTACTGAGAACCAAAGCATACAATTATGATTTTCAGGAATGGAAGATACATAATTTAACATTCCATGACTGATATTAAGAAGCAATCTTGGAATGGAAAAATGTCATTACAGTTTAATGTCAGATAGGTAAGTTAATAGCTACACCAGTCCCTATGAGCTCCAGTATTTCACAGAAAAATATGACTGCCAGTAAACACATCCATCTAAAGATATAGGAACTTATACAACATGGTATTTTATATTCTGCTTCTGGGAAAATACTACTGTATTTGTTTCAAATATGATCCGATCTGCAAGCCTCAGCAATAATCACAGTGCTTACAGGAATCCTCTGTAGAAGTTTACGGACACGGAACCAGCATTCCTGTCTTCAGGCAGCAAATACCTACAGGTGGAAAGAACTGGGACATGTATGTATATGGACAGAAATAAGGAGAAATATTTATCTTCTGAGAACTGAAAGAACCCAGTGGATGCTCAAGCAGCCATATGAAATCAGGAGCAAAAATATAAAAACTAAACAAAACAAAAGATGTACAAGGACAAGCAAGAGCTTTCCAGAAAAAAAAATATGGGTGTATTGTAAAGATCAATGTGCCTGTAAATTAACAGCCAAGCTACAGCAAGAATAAGATTTATCAAGGAGCTTTTATAAATAACTCTCATGTAGAAAGTGACTAATCCAAATGCTATCTGTTCCTATTATCACAACTTTTTGTTGTGATGGTTTACCATCTTATCAGCAGAGCTTCTTACAGGGTTTGTATCTCACACTGCTTGGAAATTAAGTAATCAAAACTGAATTTCTCTTAGGGAAAGAAAAGTTTCTGGTATAGTTCTCTGATAGAACTTGTTCAAACACCGAAAATATGTATTCTTGTAAAAGCAAAAGTTGCATTTTCTTGTCACTTTCAGAGCCTGTGCAACACTTCCCAGAGTTACTCCCCATGATGCTACATGGGAAAACGAGAAAATCACAAGAATTTTGAGGCAGTGAGGAGTCCTCCACCACCCCCCTCCTCAGCCTCACAGCAATACAGAAAGGCTTGTGAGGACGAACATATTGGTAGGTTGGTAACTGCATTTCTGCAATGAACTTTTTGTTCCCAAGGGCCATGAGAACCCAGCAGTAACAGAGCTGACAATGGTGCCATTTTGCTGGCACTGCCCCCTTTTCAGATTCAAACTGCTGGTCCTCAGGGAGCATCTAGGGAAGGAGAACTAAATTACAGAATATGGATATAATGTGTGTGTAAAGAAAAAAATCTCTATATTTTTTAAATTCACCTTTAAAAAAGTCCTAACATTAATGTAGAATATATAGCATAACTACTATAATTAGTGAGATGAGTAAGACTAATTTCTCAATCAGTATAATTTTTTTTATAACCAGTCATAAGTCTTTCTCTTTCTTCCCTGCAGCACTCCATCCTGAATAAAGAAAATCCTTCATAAGGTTCCTCTGTGACAAAAGGCAGTCTTTTCCCATTGAGGGGCTAGGGGAAGGGGGAATTCACACATAGATGTCTTATCTGCACACCTTGAAATGGCATCTTATACTCTCTGGTGCCAGGAAAACAAGAGTATGCCTGCCAAACACAAGATTTTACACATGTATCTCTCATAATCCCTAATGAAAATGGGCCTTGAAAAATTTTATTTTTAAAAAAAAAGTGTTTTACTGGACTGCTTTAATTAGACTAACTTGCTACAGTCGCACTGTACAAAAAGGTCTTAATTAAGAATAAATCTCTATAAGAATAGTAAGATGCAGCAGACAAGGTTCACCTTATGTCAGGATTGCTCAGGAGTCCTTCCCAAGAGACTTGGGAGCCAGGTATGTTCATTTCCTTTGGGTTTCATGACAGATACATCACACAGCAGAGATTAGGAGCTTCAAGGGGGATAAATTATGCATAAACAAGTTGCCTAATGACGTTTCAAAAAATGCTCAAGTTTAATTAAAATCTAAAAACTATGGGGTACCCATAGCACTTCAAGCTTCCTTAATTAGACTTCAGAAATAGACTTGGTCTCGGTTTCACGCACACGCAACCCAAATGCTAAAATTCATGTCATGGTGGCTGGCTCTGCGGCTGGGTCTGCTAGTTGAAGAGCCACTTGCTCTTCCAAATCCCGCAGGATCAACGCATCCCAGCTGGGTGCCAGGGCCTGGGTTTGCAAACACGAACCCAGGTCTGATCCTTCGCACTCAATAGCAGCAACACAACCCACAAACAAACCACAGGTTCCTTCACAGCAGAGAAGGGGCATTGCCTTGATATCCCTGCCAAATTCTGAGCTCAGTGGTAATTGCTTTCTGCCTTACAACACCTTCCTGTGTCTTCAACAGGACAAATTATTCTCCTCTTTCCAGCCTACTTCAGCTAACACTCACTTCCAACTCCGACATCAACGCATTTCGATCAGAGTTGAAGAAATATCAGTAGCTGCAAAAGAGTATAAAAAGTATAAAAAAAGTATAAAATTTTCTGAGTAGTTAAAGATACTCAAACACTAAGTTTTTCCCTTTCACTTAAGAATCCCAATTCTGGCTGCAAAACTTAATTGCCCAGTCTAAACTTGACTTTGCCAAAGGCCCGATTCATGATCCTGGTTTGATTTTTGATGCTGCAGGCCCTCCATTTCCAAGCTAAAATTAAGCCATGATATGTTGTCCCATTGCAAATCTTAATGCTATATCACTGAGAAACACTAGTGCTTCATCCTTTGAAATGTAAAACTGTAATTTCGCAATGAAGGAAAGTCACTGTAGCATCAAGATGCCTTTTAGTCAAGCACTGAAAAAAACTGCCCAAATTTGTTAATTTACAGATCTTTGAAAATGGCACTTGGAGCAAAGCACTGGAAACTTGTTGCCAAAATCCACTTGTGTAGAAGCTGGCCAAACCCAAGAAGCCCAGGCCCAAAAAATCCCTCCCCAAAATGACACCAAAGTAGTTGCTTCAGAGTGCAGACAGAGAGTGAGTCTGGGAGACAGTCTGTGCCACATGCACTGCTAACGATCAGGACATCACATGCATTTCCATAGGATCCCATTTCCATATGGGGATGTCCATCCTCATGATGCCCTGGGATCTAGCAATGCATCTCATTATTTCAGCCAGGGATTCTCTAACTCCTGTGGCAAAGGGTGGGAGACTGAGCGGAGGAAAAGAAAGCAGTTTGTGAGATTGTGCCAAGAAAACAGCGCCCTAGGAGCTGAGCTCTATCCCTGCCTCGCTGGTGCTGAGCAAGGCTCTGCACACACACTGCAGCAGATGGCCAGTAATTGCAAGTTACTTATTTCCTCAGCGTCCGACGGGTAGAGCCGGGAAGCGGATTTGCAGGAGGGAAGCTCCTCTGCAGCCAGAGTCACCCAGAGCAGCAATTTGAAGAGCCAAGCGTTACACAAGGAGCAAAAAAAGTGAGGATTCACGTTCTAACTCAAAGTTACTGATGCTCCTGAGTTCAATCTCACTGTTGACTATCTGTAAAACGGGAACAATGTGAGCTCGCAGCTATTAGGGATACATTTAAAACATTAATGGTATGAAGTACTCACACTCAGCGCTCAGACACGCCGTAGAAAAGCACCTGAGGAAATATGAAATTCTGAACTCGGTCCAGGATTCAGGAAGGCAATGGGGATCTTACCAACACATCCTTATGCACTGAAGGAGGCAGAAAAAATCAGTGGGGAAATAAAACAGGGTGCAATCACGTTGCTGAAGGACAAAACTACACTGCAAGGGGACTGAACAACGCGATAACCTTTCCTCTGGCCTTCCCTGACTGTGAAGCACCAACCTTCAAAACTTGAGGTTATTTTAGTATATATTTTGCAATATATAATAACTAACAATGCCAGAGAATGGGTGGCACTCTTCGGTTACAGACAATGGAAATAACAACTATAGCTTGTTGTGCTTTACTATGACAGGCGATCATGATTTGAGCAGGGATCTCAGAAACACCTTATAGTTATTACTTTTAAAGAATCTGTTAAATATGTAAGTCGAATTCCTAAACCAATGGATTCCAGTAACTACCTCATGGCTCAGAACCACACCACCACTGAGAAGCGATGTATTATATGATATTTCTGATCAATAAAGCCCCACTCCCACAATGGAGTTAAAATCCAACTTTGCTTCATGATCAGTTCTTTCAGTGTGTTGAAATCAGATCCTCCATCATGGCCTAAATTACTCTATTCTGCTACCAGAAAAAAGCCCCCAAAACTCAGTTCACTGGGGATTTCTTTAAAAATGCAGTCAATGAGGATTAGGAGTGAGGATTAGGAGTGAGGATGAGTGCACTAGAAACATTTTAACTTCTTAATTTATTTTTCCAATCTGGAACTGACACAAAAATAAGCAGGCTAGAAAAGGAATTAATAAATTTAAACTTAATAAATTTTAACTCAACGTAAACTCTAACTTAAAATGCAAGCATATCAAGAACATAACCGGAGTAAAAGCTACCGCTGCAAAAAGTATAAAAAGCACAGAAAAACTAAGACTGGCATTTTTGTCACCGCAGTGGGTACGCTCAGTTATCAAAAAAAAAAAAAAAAAAATCCAGGTCACTGAAAGAGGGGGATGATTAAGAGCTGCTGGGCACCCCAGGGCTCAGCTCTCTTGCTCTGGCCAAGGTTCAGCTCCTCGCACCAGCTCATGGACCCACAGCCCTGCCGTGTCCGCGTGGGAAAACGGGAGCTGCTCCTTCCTCCAGTGCATGGACCATGAATGCAGACGAACTTCCCAAGGAAATCTGCAGAAAGCCCCGAGCAGCCTGGTGCTGCCCTGCGCTGGGGAGGCTGGAGCAGAGAGCTTCCAGGGACCTGTCCAACCCGAATGATTTCGCAAAATAAGCAATGGGTGCCTTGTGCTTACTTTCTCTACGGGGATATGTTAGGCAACTGGTGTCTGAAACCTAAACAAATAGACAAAAATGTAAAGTAGGCTGAAAGAGTAATTGGGTAAAGAGCCGGCAAAGCAGTCATCACAGTCACCATTTGATCATAAGCTTTCGCTTGGCATGAAGGGTGGAATATGACAGCAGACTGACAGTTAAAACTGCTTTTCCTCTGTCATTCTTCTTAAACACCAGTTAACAGTCACACTGCTGCTCTGACTGTCATTCAGGGCTGAACCACAAGTGCCAGCCTTGGGAGGCAGGGGAGCTGTACACCTACCCATCAGGGAGATGTGATTTACTGCGATGGGAAAGAAGCCGGCAATCAGCAGGTAATGACACACTTAACCCAGCGTCAAATCCATGACTTCGCACGAGCGAAAGCTGGGAAGAAGAGGCACGGAAACGTGCACTGCAGCTACACAGGCCAGTGAGATAAATAAGTATATAAACAAGGATTGAAATCCCAGAGACGTAAAAGCATTGGAACAACAGATCATCTTTGGACTCAGCAGATGGTATTTGTACACATGTTACACATTTGCTTAGGCTGTCAGATAACTCAATTAAGGAGCACCTAAATCACAACCTCACCAGCATGTTACGAATCGCATTTATATTGCAGCAGAACTTAAACCCAGGACTTCAGTATTCTATCCACCTTAACTAAGAAGTCAGACTCCATCAATTTTAATCCACAGGCACTTCAAGAACTTGGCTACAGCTTCGTGGCAGCCCGCCCAGGTCCTTTGCTCAATCAAGCAATAGTTGTCTTTGACCGAAAAAGAAAAAAATAGCGAACAGTATCTTGCTGAATGTCTGCTTGCATTTATTTTTAATATAGGAATAAGTAGATTACGTGTGAAGACAGATTCATATTTTGGGTAACCATAACATCACCAAATTAGCGGGCTTGGCAGTTCATTATGGAAGCTCCCCACTTTAATTTTTGAAAAATTACCGTGCAATTTATACCCATTACTTTAATTGCATGCACACATGAACGCCTGCGCCGCACACACAGGTTGGGCACGTCCGTTACACGCAGTTCACCTCAACGCTACTCCATCGCGCCACGACGCCCTAGCAAGGTCACCGAGCCAGGTCACCGAGCCGCCAACACCGCTGCAGGGGCAGGCGGCGGGACCCGGCGCTGGCAAAAGAGCCTTCTTCGCACATGGTCCTGCCCATAAATCTTGGTGCATCTCCCCAGCACCTCTCTGTCCCGGGGTGATGCCTGCGCGCGAGGACGGGAGGAAGGCGCCGAGCGCCCCGTTCTCCCCGCGGCGACCTCCTGGGCTCCATCCACCCGAGGCCGGTCACGGCGCAGCGGCCACATTTGCTGCCATGAAGCTACGGGGGGAAAAGTGCTTGACGTGAAGCAAAACTTTATTCACTTATTCCCCCCCGAGGAGCTGGGGTCCTCCTCGAGGGGGATTCCCGCACGACCCCTCGCGCGCAGCCCCGCGGGCAGGTGGCGGCGCGGCGGCACTGACCTGCGAGGCGCCGCTCCCGGACGTTCCTCCAGAGCAGCTCCCAGGCTCTGGCCGTGGAGTCGCGCAGCTGCTCGCTGAGCGACCTCCGCAGCTGCGGCTTGGCGGCGGCGCGGCGCCCGCTGCTGCTGCTGCTGCGGCTGCTCATGCTCGGCCGCCCCGCATGCCGCCCCGCGCGGCCCCGCTCAGCGCCGCCGCCGGCGGCTCCCCTGGCCGGCGACGCGCGGCTTCGGCGGCGGCCACATGGGGCCGCGGGGCAGCCCCGCCGCGCCGAGCCGAGCCGAGCCGAGCGGCGCCGCGTCACGGCCGCTCGGGCGGCCCCTCCACCTGAGCGCCGCCCTGCGCGCCCTCCTCGCCCGCGGCCGCGGCGCCGCCGGCGCCCGCAGGGTGCCCCCGCGCCCGCCCCTTCCCCGCCGCGGGGCGGCGGCCGCCACCTGGGGTGCCCCGGGCCGACCCGGCCCCTGGGGAAATGGCGGCCCCTGCCCTCGCGGCGCCGCCGGCCCGGGGAGCCCGCGGGCGTCTTAGGGGCGGCCGCTTGGGAGCCGGCCGGGTCGCGGGGCAGGACGGCCGCCTCGCAGGGGAGGCTTTGCCCTACGGACACAGAAATGGACGCAGAAACAGATGTTTCAGCCCTGCTCCACCACATCATCCTGCTCACGACACCCTCTCCCCCATTGCTCTTCTGCCCCATTCCTGCCATGTTCATCCTTCTTTCCAGATCTCCTCACACTCTCCAACCCCCTCCTGACGCTTCTCAAAACTGAACTCCGGGCAGTCCACAAGAAAAAGGCGACTCGAGTTCCCCTGTCCCTTCGGCAGCCAGAGGCACCGTGAGAGCCCTTGCCCCATTTCCGAGACGAAGGCTGGGCCTCTGCTCGCTCAGGGAGGTGCTGTGGTATCTAGTGCCCTTCCCTACCAGGCTGCCCCACTGGGTGGTTTGCAGCAGAGACCGGAGAGTTTTACCAGTAGAGAAGGGCAATGGGGACTTCTTCAGTTCATTGAGTCATGAACCATAATTTCTTGTTGTCAGGAAATGTCACTTAAGTGTGCGCCATATACCAAAGCAGCTGAACAGCCTGGTGAGCCTGTTGTGCTAAGCATTATAGCTATCCCTGTCTCGCTTAAGTTTAAAAAGAGGCTGTAATATGAGGAAGAACTGAGGAAGAATATGAGGGAAGAATAAGAAAATACGAAGGAATATGAGAATATCAGGAAGAATATGCGGAATATGAGGAAAAACTTCTTTCCTGTGAGGGTGACAGAGCCCTGGAACAGGCTGCCCAGAGAGGTTGTGGCATCTCCTTCTCTGGACATCTTCGAAACTCGCCTGGATGCCACCCTGTGCCATGTGCCCTGCTGGAGCAGGAGGGGTTGGACTAGATGATCTCTACAGGTCCCTTCCAGCCTCATCCATTCTGTGATTCTGTAACGCCACCAATACTCAGTACACCAATAAAAGCCAACAAACAGATGTATTCCAGGTTACCACTCAGTTTTCATAACTTTGTGTGCTCACTCAATTTTGTGTGAATTTGTAAAGAAGTTTTTTAATGTCTCCACTGTTCAAATACTCAAGATTCGTCTTAATCTAGCACATTTTATCTGACACGATGGAGACGATACACTTAAAAAGTACAAAACTTGTAAACATTTTTTACAACAATTCTCCTTCTGCAATTTTAACTGCATTGACTTGCAACTGAGAGACTCTAAGGAAGGAAGGGACATCTTCTAGTGCCAGATGCACTCATGGTCTGGAAGGACATCAAGACTGTGCAAATGTTCCCATATCCCACGTTCTAGAGCTGATCCTAATGGGAGGGGAGACCCCTTTGGTCTCCTGCTTGTTTGTGGTCATATTTCTGTTTCATGCTTGTTTCTGTGTCCGTTTGGGAACACGACTGACATTAGCAATTCATTTCTAATATGGGAAAGTTCACAAGTAGAGATCTGTAAAGATCATCAGTGTCACAGTCTACATGTGAAATCGTGGCACCAGTTTTGAAGGGTTTGTATCGTACTGCTGTGTCATTTCTCTCAAATGCAGGTCAGTGTCAGTCAGTAGTGTAACCTTCAACAGTGCTCTTCTGGCAGCAACATTTAATGTGCTGTATGTCTTCATTTCTTTCTGTGATGGCCAGAATACAATAACAGATGTTCTCTTCCCTGTAGACCACTTATTTATTTATTTACTTTTTTTTTTTTATTTCTGAAATTCTTTATATTATCTTCCAGATAATCTTTATGGTCATTTTGCTATTCAAGTTAAATCAAGTTTTTCCTTTATTTTTGATTTAGTGTACCGAGCCATGAAATATGTTCAGAGATGCTTATTAATCTATAACATATTTTAAAAAATGGTGTAAGGAAGGAGAGGACCATTCTACAAAGGCAAGTAGGAGAGATGCAGAGGAACATGTTAAAACTAAGTTTGGGAAAAATAACTTTCCCTTAATGCTTAAAAAAAAATCTGTTGGAGGACACGATTTGATCTATCAATCAGCTTCATTTAATGTTGTTTTAAGATGTTGTTTTAAGATGTTATTTTAAGTTATGCAGTATGTTCCTGACCTAACAGGTTTAATGGAAACAACTTTTAACAATGTAAATCAAATTGACAGGAATTAGCAATTGGCAATATCTTATTTTCTCTTAGCAACCGGCAGGTCACTAAGATGAACTCCAGTGCCTGGAATGCCTTGGATAACCAGCAGCTGGACGGAGCTGGCAAGACCAGTGCAAACCCAGGGGTGGGCACTGACAAGAACCGGACTAGTTTCAGGGACTTGTCATTACTGTGGAAAACAAGATCCAGGAGCAAGGCCAGATACTGTAGTTTTTCTCCCCACAGAGAACAGTACAATGGGAGCAGCGAGAATATATCCCATGCCACCCATTCCTATTTTATGCCTTTAATGATAGCCAACTGTTCGGAAGTCCAGTTGTCAAGACAGGTATTTTTGATGGTAACCGTTACAGTAAAAGGTGTCCTACATAACCTGCTCAGATAAAGGTGTGTGTTAGAGACCATTCACAGGTCAAAGATGTTCCACTTCCTTTTGGGATGTTAGAAAACATGACTCAGAGATAACATTTTGCTGCTCCTCCACACGTTTGCAGCTGCTGGTAGGGCATAAGGACCCAAATGATCACTGCTCTTGTCTCCAGCTGAAAACATTCCAGTGTCCTGAACAAGACAGATAACATTTACAGGGCAAAAGAAGAAGGAAAGAACATTTTCCACAGAAGCAGCAGTTTTTCCACTTCATACCAATCATTCTAAGATGTTACTGTGTAATAAAAGTACTGTATGTGATAATCAGAAAAGGAGAAAACGTCCAGCTGCCCTAAAAGAAGTTGAATTACAGTATTTGTCTTTTCTAATAATAGATATTTTTCTATAATTATTCTAATAGATAATAGATACTGAAAATAGAATATTGGCAGGAATGAAAGTGGCATTTGTCTTCCTTAAAATCCTGCATGCACATAAACTTCGGGGAAAAAAACTCTAAGCTAATTATATTCATGCTCCGATGCCATTGTGGCACAGAAGTCTGATGTTCTAATTATATACTTAGCAATTTATAGTTCCTCCCAATCACCATGGTAATTAAATGCCAAATTAATTGATAGTATATAATAATCTGGCCACTAATTATCACTATGTTTTTAATTTGTTACAGGTTTTATTATGTACTCTAATCCAGTTCTAATAAAGTCATTGTCCTGTGCTTTGATAAGAAGGGAAGCAGGCCTAAAGAAAGAAAAAGATGGCAGCATCTTGGTTTGCTGTATGTAAATTATTGATGTAATACAGTAAAAAACAAAATTGCTTTCATTCTTCTAAACTTTAGATAGAAGGGTCAAGTCATGTTTTTTAGTAGCGTAATGACTTCAATATATTTATTTGTAGAAAAAAAAGGAGGATATGTTTTGCAGAGAAAAACATCAGGAGAGTATAAACTTGGTTATTGTATGCTGCTTAGTGGACATAAGCTCCTTATGCTGGCATCTCTTGAAAGGAAATAATAAGAGAGGAAATCAATTTGTACTACAGTATCATTGATACAATCTGATGCTAATCAGTGTAATACCAAGTTTCAGAATATGTCTACGACTTCAGGAGTTGTACCTAAATTAACAAAGCTTCTTGAAGTTTATTATGCTCAAAATGATGTGGCTGGGATTCTACAGCTTCAAATAATAGCTCAGACAGCCTAGAGACAAATACAGCAAGTAATATTTATAACTTTGGCAACAATCTTTATTTAGGAGGTCCTAAGGCTCTGGAATTCGTTCTCTTTCAGAGGCCAAATGTCCTGATGTTCTCTTTCACCATTTGAAAGCAGGGAAAATTTGTAAGTCTGGGTCACCCCTGCAGGGGGAAAAAAAGGAGTTGTGGTTTTCACAGTTTCTTGGTTTCCCAATGGCAGAATGAAGTGAATTGCATACCAACTCTGGGTTTGAAATGATGTGAAAAGTGCCAAGGGCGTAGAGGGTAGGTGCCCTCTTTTATATCTAAGTAAACAAACAAGCAATTTAGAGAGAGTAAAATAAGACTCCTTGTGAACAAGGACAAAATGTCCCAGCTTGTTCCCTGGCACTCTCGCCTTGCTTATTTTTTACATATGCAAATTATCATCATCTTAAGGTACCTTTTCTAGTAATCAGTTATAAAACAGTGTCACTCTTTCCCTTATGATTGACACTTACCTTTCCATCCTTTTCAGCTTTATAAAGTGACCCCCCTAAAAAAGGGTCACTCCACATTTTGCCCACAGCAGAGAACTGGGAATCCTTTGCATGCTGTCTTGCATTAGTTGGGGGCCAAATTCTTTCAGTTTTGTTCGTAGTGATTAACGCTGAAATAAATGGGACTTCTTGCAGGATGCCATGTGAAAAGGCTCTGATTATGCTCAGAGACAAAGTACAGTAACAAAGTATCTGCTGTTTTGCAGCTCTCCATCTCCCTTTCTGAAACTGGGAAAGGGAGGGGGGAGAGGGCGGAAATAAAGCTTTCCTTCTGCTCATATGACAGAGGATGGTTTATTATTCTTCATAAGAAACTGGATTATCAAAGCACCTGGAACCAGAAATGGGATGGAGCAAAAGTATAATCTTTGCCCCGAGGAGACGATACACTAAATATAAAACGTGACCCCAGTGGAGAAAAATGGCTAATTGGGGTAGGAAGGGTGGAGTACAAGGGAACAATAAACCCATATTGGCCAGTCTAATAACTGATGGTGTAAACGGGCGGGAATTGGTTTTTGGAAGCGCTGATGCAGAAGAGAGTTAGCAAGAGGGAGTCAAGGGAGGTTAATGTGCTCTGTTCATATACACAGACTCCCAAGGCTCCCAAGAGAATCCCAAGAGGAAAGCGTGCCCATTTGTGTTTGAAAACTGAGGAAGCAGGCAATGAGGACTGGCATCCTCTACAAATGGTCTGTGGGAGTCAAGCTTTTAATGGCGAGCAAATGACAGATGGGTAGGGAAAGGGCCGTCAGCGTTAAGCCAAGTACTTCACAGAATCAAAATTTCCTGATAGAAAATCTACACTTTTCTGGCAAATATCTGCCTTTTTTTTTTCTGCGTTTACCATGGAACAGGATTTTCACATTCTGGGCAACCTTACCTTGGACTTTTCTCTATATCTTACACCTCAGTTTTATCTAGTTCTTTTCGAATAATACCTCAGAGACACATCTTTTATCTTGTCTCCTTAACAGAGCCCAGGCTGTAGTGGCAGAAGGATGAATTCCAGGTGAAGGCCCTGTGTGAGCGGTAGGAAAATGGTCTATTCTAAGAGAGACGTGAAAAAGCGGCTAGGGAGGTGAAGTAGCACAAATTCACAGAATTACCATCTTACCAAGTAAAGAGCATGTTTAGTGAATGGTGTAGGACAAAGCTTATTAAGGCAAGCTAAAGTTTTCTCTGAAGAATTGCAGCCACAAAACCCTTTGCACATCCCTCTGCTAACAGAGTAAAATAATGGACAGAATAAACCACGTGCCGAAAACCTTCTACCGTCTCCGGTAAGACGCTATGTGGATATCTTTAATCTGCAGCGTGGAGCCTAGGGTGGGCAAAGCCAGTCACTGCTGAAATAGTTGGTCCTTCAAGCAACTGTCTGGAAAAGTAGGACACGTTTTATGTTGCAGATACAGTGGTTTTTTTCTGGATCAGAGCTTGAATTTTGAAGTGATTTATGCCCTTGAAACAGTGAACAGCTATGCTGAAACAAGAAGTGTCTCAGCACAGAAAATTGCCCCTGTTCTTCCCATTTCAGCTTCTGGTGTCTGTTTTCTTTTTCTTTCTTTTTTTTTTTTTTAGTGGCTTAAGAAAAATATGTTATTCTAAATTACATCTTTCTTTGCTCTTGAAGTACTCACTTCTTTAACACTGCCTTGGGACCTTGTCTAAACTCAGACTTTTTTCCCCATGCTTCCAAACTGCTATTATCATCACAGTAGCAATAATGGGAACATTGGGGTAAACAAAAAAGTAAAGCAGTCAGTGGCATTTTGGCCCATGCCATGTCTGGATGCTGGTTCAGTGAACTGGGAGCTTGTTCTTTCTTTTTTCTTTTTTTTTCATAACTCTCTGGATAGCACAGAAAACATGACCAGTCTTGACAACAGGTTCTAACAACAGTGCAGCTGAATCATTGCCAGAACACTTTAGTTGTAGGAGTCAGATCTTTTTTCAGGCACACATGTGCACACACACTTTCCCAGTATTCAGGCTACTGACTGATGGGGTATCTTGCCAAAACACAATATATTGCAAGTTATGGATTTTTACAAGCTTCCTTCATGACTTACTGCATAGCTGTTTTTTTCTAATGGACTTAACATATTTAGTAAAAGATAACAGAATTGAAACACAGCCATTTCTGCAACACAGCAGTCATGTAACAGTACAGAGCAATGCTGCTAGCACTGTTGGACAGGGAATGAGGATGTTGTGTCCCAGCACTAGACAGAATTTCAGTAGTGGCAAATAGCAGCAGTAGTGGACAGAATTTCAGGTAGGCAAATTGTAACGACCAGGTTCAAAATTGGGCCCAGGGCCCAAATTAACCTCCATTAGCCTAAACAGGATCTTTAATAATTGTGTTTAGGGTGACTAACCAGTTTCTAACAGTATTGACTGAGTCTTCAAGGGAGGGATGGTGGCTTCTGAACGTAAGGCTCATTTCCCACACTCTCCTTCTGAAGGTTTCCCAGCCAAATCTGGAGCCCATCTAAGTCCCCTCCAACACCAATTCTGGCTTTAAAGAACTGCATTTTAGCAGCCTAAGTGATACCACAGCTCCTGCTAGGATATGGGAGCTTGTGGTTAGGAAGAGTGCTTGTTTCATGACATTAACATATCTGGCTATTCCCACTGCACAGCAGGATGTTCACGCTGTGAAGAAGGGGCTGAACTAGTTGGATCTACAGTTCTCTATATCCCAAAACGTTCCTGTTTCTGTGAGAACATTTTGGTAGCATCAAGCAACACCTGTATTCCATTAACTCCCAAAGCATTTCAGTGTTTACAGTAACCAGGAAATGTCAGTGCCTGGGTTATATTAACAAGTCAGCAGTAACAACTGCAGTTTCAGTTTTTTGGGCTGAGCAGAGAACAGTTTACTGAGACTCTGCGAGTTTTGCGTTTCCAGTTGAACCACCAGCAAGCCTATAGTACTCTCCTGGAAGCTTTTTTGGGAAAAAAGAGTTATCAAAAAATTCCAATATTCATTTAGCAATGGCTTCATATCATCAATCATGCAGAAGCATAAATATCTAGAAACTGAAAGTATAGGAAATATTTTGATGCTAAATCTGTGGCTTATTCACCTTTGTTGCTTTCTTTATGCTATTTCTATTTGTTTTTGGTTTTGGTTTTGTTTTGGTTTTTTTTTTTTTGGCTGAGGGTGTTCAAAAATAGTTGATAATGAAGTAATTTCATTGAAGATTTAATATCCTGAAGATAAAGTTATGTTATGTTTGTCTAAGGACAGTATCACATCTATGAAAAGAGAGAGATAAGCTACAGTCCATGGTATTATTTTGTGGACTTTATGAGAGTACCAGATCTGTAGTGATGGTCTATGGAAAAGGATTCCACTGTGAGAAATGAAACAGTCTGCCCCTCACAACGTAACTTCTTGTGGACTCCCAGATAGACTCATGTCTTTTGCATGTACAAGGCATGTATTTGGCACCTTTTTACAGAACTGAATATGTAGTAGTGACATTAAACCACTGTTACATCAGTAGCAACATCAAATTCTCAAACTCCGTTGGAGAAAGCTAGAAAATATGAGTTTTTGTTTCTTTGTTTGTTTTGGGATAGAAAATGATACTGTGCAAAGCAATTTAAAAATTCCCAAGAAAGGCAGTGGCAGAGACTAGTGTGCAGCCAGCCCACGCTCCAAAGGCAAAGGGGCAGAGAGAGTGTGAGGAAGTGTCCCCATGTCCCCCCCGCAGGTGCTGCTGGGTGCAGGGGTGGCACCTGAATAATGACCAAGGTCACAGCACTGCATTTCCAGAAAGACACTTTCACTCTTTCTTTTTTTTTTTAACCTTAATATTACTTGGAAAGTTGACTCCAGGAAAAAGAAAGGGCAAGACTTCACTTGTGGTTGGCCTTGATGTTCTTGAAGGTCTTTTCCAACCATAATGATTCTGTGATTCTATGTTTCTCTGTTATGCTCCCTTGGAGCACTATGCCCAAGCTGACCTGGCAACTCCTTTTGCTATTGAGGACAACTTTTTTGACACTTCACTTACAGAGTTCCTAACAACATCAGTTAAGTGCCCTACAAATGTAGATATACACGTGCGACCAGGACCATGTCTCTAGAAGGCAGCAAAAAGTTGGAATTTTACTTATATATACTAGTGGTTCCAAAGTTCATTTTCAGTATCGCAATAGTTTCTCATTAAATTGGTTTCTATGAAGATGTCAGAACACCTTTATTATGCTGCAGATACAGATGTAGTTCATATTGATTACTTTCCCTATAGTCACACAAACTCACTTCAATAGCTTTTTTGTCATTTTGTGCTGATGTAAATTGGTTCAGTAGTAATTACCTGATATTGCTTTACATTTCATTGATTTCATTTTTTCACATTAGAAACAGCCGTGTAGATTTCTTGGAGACTAAGTGCTAAATGGATTATAATTTAGCAGGGTCCAACTCAGCATTTGTTTTAAAGAGGGAAGATGAGTTGATTCTCCAACAGAGAGAATATTTATACTAAGTAATCCTTAATGTTAATTTTACCAGAATTATCGGATATGTAGTTTTGGAGTTCAGGCCTTAAAAATATTTTAGTGTATGACACTGTTAAAGGGGAAAAAAAAGCGTAAGATGTAAATATGAAAACCATGCACTAGTCTTATGGCCTCAGATTGGAGGCTGTACCTAATTTCTGTTCTGCAATGTGGCTAAATAGTTTTGCAGAGATCTGTAGTAGTTTATTGCTGTCAGTTAAAACATAAGGAATCCTGTTTCACCTGGAAAACCTCCTCCTCCCTTAGGACTCAAATATATTGGATTTATCCTCCTCCCTCCTCTCCTATAGGTCATCTTTTATGGCTGGGCAAGGTAAAGGCAAAGTAGTATATTGCTTTAGTCTCAACACCTAGAAACTATACTTTTACCATAGAAGTGATGAAACTCAAGGTTTCCACCATTATCACTTTGGGCAGCGTCGTACATGAACCTCTCCGGTCATTCCTCAACTCCTCACCGCCCCTCTCTCCCCTAGTTTTGTCCAACCACTGAGCACTAATGACAGCCTTACTTTGCTGGTGAAATTCTTGACTTGCTGAAGCAATAATTGTCAAAATTCCAATGTGCTTCACTGGAATATTTAATTCCGTTTTGGTATAGCTTTTCGCTGTTCTCTCTTATGGTGATTTTCAAGAATACATGAAATTAAAGCCTTCAGTATCTTGCTGATTTGATGACACTCATTAGCTGGGGGAATGAGTTCTAGGTTCCAGCACATTAAGGTGCTACTTGTTCTGCATCTTATGTTCATTGGACATCTCTGTGACTTAAGGGTAAGTAGTAATTTACTGTCACAACTTATTTTATTAGTTCTTTAAGTAAAATAATTATATATTCCCCATATATCATTCTTTACTGCCTTCTCATAATGTTTCTTTTTGTAGATATCTTTGTAAGGTTGACAATGTCGAAAGTCACTGTGATACACTTCCCTGAATTTATACGATGACATTATAATAATATCAACACTGCTCTTTATGGCTTATATAAATTAGCATTCTATTTGCTTTCATGACCAGTGCTGCATATTGAACAGCTGTTTGCATGGAGCTGCTTTAATTAAGCTGTCCATAATGTTGCCTAGCTATTTTTCTGAACTGGTGACACTTCATTAAAAATGCCATATCAATGAATGGTTCAGATCATCCCTGAGCATTACCTCGCTCTTAGGTAAATTGAAATCCCATCTGCTTTGAGCCTGTCAAATGACCTTACTTCGGTGATTTGCATTTGATTCTCAGAAACCTTTCTAATCTTTACACCCCTTTGAAAATCTTGAGTTTACTACAGATTTTGCCATCTGTTTACACTCTTGTTAAGATAATGAAGCTTTAAATGGTATTTGTCTTGGTCAGAGTCTTTTAGGCAACTCATCATTAGCCTCTCTGCATTCTAAAAATTGACTAGCTTTATTTGGGGGTTTATGAGCTATTTTGTAAAGTGCCCAAAGTTTCCTTCCCATACTTCAGTTTCTCAGGTCCTTTCCCGTATGCTTTTAAGATCTCTGGAACACTAGTTTGGAAAGCCCAGATAAGATATTTCTCTTCCTGTTTTTTAGAGCAAGAACAGGGTTCTTTTCCTTTTACAGAGCAATACTGTATCCTACATCTGTATTCTCATCACATGCGCTATAACTTGCTTTGTTTCTTTCAGAAAAATATATGATAATTACTGTGAAAAGCTGTAATTATTTTTGGTGCCCACAGTAACTTCTTTTCATCTTCAAATAGGGGTATCATTCTGGTTGCCTAGGACAGCTGAACCGATGAGTGCACTATTTAAAAAGCTTATTCCAACACCTCCTCTCTTGACAGCTCAATTCCTGAGAGTGTTTTCTCTAATTTGCAAAGAGGAGTCCAGAATGTGGTCATCTCTTCCCATTAAGTCTGGAAGTACTCTGCTAGATACCAGAAATATCGGAGAATCCAGAACGGTTGAGGTTGGAAGGGACCTGTAGAGATCATCTAGTCCAACCCCCCTGCTCCAGCAGGGACACCTAGAGCACGTGGCACAGGGTGGCATCCAGGCGGGTTTGAAGATCTCCAGAGAAGGAGACTCCACAACCTCTCTGGGCAGCCTGTTCCAGGGCCCTGTCACCCTCACAGGAAACAAGTTCTTCCTCTCATGGAGATGGAACTTCCTGTGTTTCAACTTACACCCATTACCCCTTGGCCTGTCACTGGCCACCACCGAGAAGAGTTTGGCCCCATCCTCCCTACATTCTCCCCACAGGTGTTTGAACATATTGATCAGATCCCCTCTCAATCTTCTCTTCTCCGGGCAATACAGGCCCAGCTCACTTCTAGTCTTTTCTCAGATGATAAATGCTCCAGTCCCTTATTCATGAAAAAGAATTTCTAAGATTCTTATCTTCAGGTCACTGTCTGATTTTCAAAAGTCCTCTCTGTAAATCAGATAATTTATTTAAGGGAATAAACAGGAGTCGAGAACTTCAATGTTTAGTCCCCAGTTTTAAAACTCGCTTCTTAGTAGCAAGTCAATGACTCATCTGCAGTCAATCAATAAAACATCACCCATGGGTGATGTCAGAAGTCATGATAGGTCCATTAACCAGCAAAACATACATTTAATCAAGTAAAAAAGTGAATGGAGGAGTTCTGGACAACACAGAAGTACGAAACAGAGGTAATAAAAAAGGCAAATGGAAAGGAAGAGAAAAAAAATTATAAGGCATCGTGAGCAGAAGAGGAATAACCAGACTATTTAAAAGGACACTGAATAGTGAATGGGACAAGGGAAGAAACTATAACTGGAGGCTGCAAAGACAGAAATAGAAAATGAGCAGCTATAACAGAGTCTGGAAGATTGTAAGGGACAAAAATGATACTTAAGTAGGAAGTGGTGTGGAGAACTATGCATGGCAATTTTTAACTGGCTATTATTACACTTTGTACCTGAATTTAATATGTGACTCAGAAATACTATGAAAATCTCAAAAGCAATAGGTATAAGATTCATTAATTCTTATACCTATTCTTAATTCTAGACACTAATTGTTCAAAGAAAAAGGAAGAAGGCAAGAGGAAGGGAGGGAGCAGGATGTGTCTCAGGGGATGACTTATTCCACCAAAGACAGCTGCTTAGAAGAGGTGCTAGAGAAGACCTGCAGAGATGAAGATGTTAGCCTCTGAAAATGCCTCTCTCTCCCCACTGACAGCAAATGTGCCTAAAAGATAGACTTCACTTAAAACTGGAGGGGTGAATTCCCATTTTATGTCCTGTTCACTGTGTAATTTTCATGGGATTTCAGTAGTTAACCATTCTAAGCTTATTTGAAAATCTCAGTTGGAATATGTTTCAGTTTCACTTTTTTTTTTTCTTTTCATATGCCTACAACAGATTTAACAGCACATTCCTAACAATTCTCAATAGAATTTATGCTCTGAAATCCTATGACTTATTTTCCTTTTTGAGTTTTTTAACGCATGCTACTTTTTGAAGTGGGGACCCTGTAATGATTTTGCTGTTGAATAACAACCTTTCTCTTGCAGCACCAGCTGTAAAACACAAACACCTTGTTGGATCACACTCCAGAAATCCAAAATGGGAATCCTGCCAAAGCTCAGGGCTTCCTTCTTGTTTTGACTGCCGCACTGCTCTTGATTCTGTTAGTAGCACATTCTTCCCACTTGTGTTTCTCAGACACCGAAGGCCAAGCTCATTTCCAGTGTAACTCCACTGGACTCAGCGGAGCTGCACCAGAAGGGAATTTGTCCCAGTATGTCTGTAAATTAACCAGTCATTGAAGTTGGAGTGTCACTGATAAGCAATAACAGCATGGGAGTGGTGAAAGGAAGATATCTCTAGTTAGTTTTGGACACTTGACACTAACTCCATTGTCAGATAACTCCTACTGACTGTGGGAAAGGTTGACTGGGAAAAGTCACACTAGCAGCTTGCTAACCTTAACAAGAAAACAGATCTGGAATGCAGAGGAAATCTTGACATTTTCTGTTCCCTCGAGCCCCTTCCAGCCAGGCAATCCAAATAGCTTAGTATCGACTTGAGTTTTTTGCTCACTTTTTGGAGTAAGAGAGAAGGGATAAAGAAGAGTCCAAAATGTGCATGGTAGTGTTTCCTACCAAAGACCACGAGCTGCTTTTCTGTATCATATAAAATAGTAATCATGAAATAAGCTTAACACAGAGGTGACTCTGCAGGTTCTCAGGACTACAGTACATGCACAACAACCCAGCAGCCCTACGCAACAAGGCTACAGAATTTTACGGTATCACCTGGCCCTGTTGACATTGTCAATAACAGTTTACCACACACTTCGTAGACAGCTTAACCAAGACCAAGGGAACGAAACTGCTGGAAAAGAAAACATTTTCCATGTGTCCACCCGAACTGCATATAAAGTAAAGCTCTTACAAATGAACACCTGAAGATCAAACACATTTCCTCCCCACTGATTGAAAGATATGGGGTCTAATCAAGACCAAAGAAGCATTTACATGACACTTTTATCAATGTTCTATACACATTTCATAGCAACTTACAGTCCATCATGTATTTCTGCATATATTATTTACTGAAATATAACTTAATATACATTTTTGACCTCTGAATGTTGTCCATATTTGGATGTTGTTTTTCTTCCACAATTGCGAGGCCATGGGGCCATAACAGAGGAGCACAGTGACCAAGGCAACAAATGAAAATATGTACTTCAAAATACGCCAGTGCATAGTTTAACTGACACCTCCAGTACTTCGTCTAGTCATTGGATGCAGCGCACCAGTTTTGTGTGTCTCGTAAGTAGGTGAAAGCAGGGGGAAGTTTAAATTTAAAGGAGTTTTAACTCGAGAAGTTTACATGTTGAGTAGACAAGAAGGGAAAGAGGGTGAAAAGTAGGACTAACTTTGCACACTTCATTGGTAAAACAAGCAGATGCCTATGGCAGCAGTCTTCCAGCAATGTCAAAATACCAATGGCTTTGTGCCCATTTTACCTACTAAAACACCATGGAAAACAAAACTAGTGGCTTCTCTTGATGGGGGCCTGGAATGGTTAGTAAGGCAACTACTGCTGTGGCAGGCTATAAGGAATAATAATCAATCTTGGGATGTTGGATTTCCTTTCCACGTTCCTTCTCCACTCCCCTGGGAAGTAAAAATGGTAAAAACAGTTCTCCGCTTTTTCCATCCTAGATCAGTCTTTCTTTGGCCATTGTGGCCCAGCAACATGAGGCCTTAAGCCCTCATTCTTTGATGTTTCCATACTAAAGAAGCCTTCATTGAGTGGCTCAGTCAGTGCTAACAGTTCAGCTGAGCGTGCTGGCACGCGGACCCGGAGCCTTGCTGTGCCACCCGGCTGTGCCACCCGGCTGTGCCACCCCCGTGCTAACGTGGGCCTCCCAGGCCATGAGCTCTGCATGGAGACAGGGCACAGCAAAGCGCTGCTGGTAACCTGTGTGCCAGGAGGCTCCGTGAAACAAAGTCTGTGAAAATAACCTCTCCACGAATGACCAAAGCGTTGAACTGCAAACAAACGCGGATGTCTTAACGGTCACCTTTTTGTATAAAAAATATCAGTGATGATGTAAGGCTGCAAAGGTGCACGAGGCAGAGACTTTCATTGTGCAGTGCTTAAGGTGAAAAGGATACTCCTCCATGTCCTCGGCCCGTTGTTACTACCTCAATACAAAGATTTAAAAAATAATAAATAAATAAAGTAGCAATCTAGGTAAGTTTTAGTTTTAAGACTTTGCTAACAGAACTATGCATATTTTAATGAAAGAGAAAGTTCTTGAGCTTCACATTTCCTCAGGTATTTTGAGGAGTTATTCTATTCTGAAATGCTGTGGTAAGTGGATTTTCTTTTTCATTACAGATATAAATTGATCATTAAGAAACTAATCCTACCCACCAAGTTGCCAATCACTGCAATGAGCACAAAATTAGGCTGTACAAATGGAGAATCCTTATTGTATTTCAGAACTTGCTTACTTTTCAGAATTAAGGTGATTTTAAAAAAGAAATTCATAATTATAAACTTGAAAACCATTCACCCAGTCTAATATCTTCAGTGATAATTACAGATTGACACTTTCCTATCTTCTAAAAATCAAGTATTATTTCGCTGACAAATATTATCCTAATGTTAACTGCATATCACATGTAATCACACACTGCAGAAAGGATTAAGTAAGGAGAAATCCTGATGAGCTACAAATTCCAGAAAATGACAGTTATTACTAGGCAATATACAATGATAACTTTAACAGTCAACATATACAGATGGGGTAATTCAAAAAATATAATCAGTCATCGCTTGTGAAAGAACTGAATTTTTAATCAACTTTGCCTAACGATAAATTCAGTATTTCCTTACATTTTCACCCAGAAGTCTCCAAACTACATTTCAAATCCTACATACTTCACAGTCTGTCCTTCATACTCATCAATTTGTAACTGCGAGCAAAAATGTGCAATGCCAGGCAAGTATACCCATGCCTTACACAGCGTGTGCTGGGAAACTACAAGTTTAATCATAATGCTTAATTTTAAACCAGGATTAAATTGGTGCCTATGCCAATGCTGGTGTAAAACCATTAGTTTTCAAAGAAATTACAATAGGGAAGGTTTGTCCTTTTGCTTTAAAACAAACTTTCCTGAAATACGTACTAGCCTTATATAACAGTGTCTTTGGGAACTGAGAAATAGTCAGGATAGGTATGTACCTAATATAAACATATTTCAAACAAAAGCCTCAAGTCATATATGTTCTCAGCTCCTACATAAAAAAAACAAAAGACAAAACCAAACACACACACACAAAACCACTTCACCAAGAACAGAATGAATAGCAAATTCAGATCCACTTAATAATACCCATATACAAGCCAGCTTTTTTTGCCAGCTGTTCTCTTGAACTTGCTTTTCTTATTGCTCTGCCTTCATGAAGACACAGAGCCAAATTTATAACTGACAAACGCCATTATATTCATGGAATTACACATGCGATGGCTTTGGCACATCGCTTCTGTTTTGTACGCAGCTCCAGCCGCCTCCTATAGCTGCACTTCAGCTGTGGTTTGACAGCATGGTGGAGATTACTAATTTGTTATTGCTTGTGCTGAGTGCTCAATAAATACCCGCATCTGTAAGTGCATTTCTATCATAGCAACTTGCTGGCTGGGATGGAATCTAATACAGAGAATAAGAAGGGCAGAGACTGTATGATTTTCAGTTTAAAAACTTGTTAAAGCAACTCTCCAATTTCTTAGGATGGTTCCTCTGTGATGGAGATGAGTGCTGCATAGCTCTGAGTCCTCATCTGGTGCTTTTCCACCATATTTAGATAGAGGCTATATAGTGATTGTTTCATTTAAGCTACTATCGTTATTATTTGAGTTCAAGGTTTTGAGGCTCTTATCTGAAGATCCTGGATTCAATGTGAACCCTAGAAACAAGCATAACACTGATATTCATAAAAATGGAATCTGGTATCACTGACCACAGCCAGTCACAGAATCGCAGAATGGTTGATGTTGGGAGGGAGCTTTGGAGATCATCTAGTCCAACCTCCTGTCCAAGGAGTGTCATGTTGCCCAGGGCCCTGTTCAGACGTCTTTTGAGTTTTCCAAGGATGGAGACTCCACAACTTCTGTAGACAACCTGTGCTAGTGCTCAGTCACCCTCTCAGAAAAAGGATTTTTCCTCATGCTCCGATGGAACTTCCTGTGTTTCAGTTTGTGCCTGTTGCCCCTGGTCCTACTGCTGGTCACCACTGAGAAGAGTCTGGCCTCATCTTCTTTACTCCCTCACACATTGACAGAATTTCCCCCTCAGTCTTCTCTTCTCCAGATTTATCAGGCTCAGTTCTCTCAGCCTTTCCTCAGTGATGATGAGAGATGCTCCAGTCCCTTAACCATCTCAGTTGTCCTTTGCTGGACTCACTCCAGTTGCTCCATACCTGTCCTACACTAGAAAGCCCGAAACTGGACACAACACTCCAGATGCAGCCTCACCTTGGCCGAGTAAAGGGGATCACCTCTCTCGACCTGTTGGCAACGTTCTTCCTAACGCATTACAGGATGCCACTGGCCTCCTTTGCCACAAGAGCACATTGCTGGCTCGTGGTCAACCTGTTGTCCACCAGGAGCCCTTCTGTGCAGAGGTGTAGCACCCGTCAATACAGATGAAGTGTCTTTTGTGCCATGGTTGTCTTCCAAGAGCAGAGGTTCGAACCGTGGCATATAACTCTGGTACGCTCTGATTTTGGTCCAGCTAAAGGCCATATACTGCAAGAAGTCAGAAGCTAGCTGCTTCATGGATTCGCTTTATTGCTCTATATACTTTACACTAAGTACATGTTACAGCCGAAAGCATTCTTCTGTGCTTGATTGCCAGACTTACAAACAAAGAAATAATGTAAAATCCATCTTTTTCGTTCCCCAAGCTGTTCAGAGAGGAGCTTCCTATCACTCAAATTTAGCACAAAAACTCCCAAGTTACTCTGTAGGGATTGATCCTAAGTAGTTACACAGCAAAACTGAACATTTAGAATTGTTATACAAGGGAAATGTTGCTTAGTTGGGAACACTGAACTGGGTGGAAACTGTTACCCTTTAGAACTGCATACTGTGAAAACGAAAGGCTCATTCTTCCATGTGTGTTTCCCTCTGAGAGCTGTAATGCTTGGTGTGCATTACAAAAGAGCTATTTAGTTGCCTATATACTCCACAATGACTAATATTTAAATATTTGAGATTATACTTGTAAGAAGTATAAGCATATTTCTCACACTGCTGTTACTAGAGAGATCTGAGGGAAAGAACTACTTGATAGAGAAAACAGATATACAAGCTTCTTTTTAGTGAAAATTTTCCAAATAGTTTTGTAACATTTGGAATAAATGTTAAATGACAAAATCTGCCATCTTCCATGACTCTTGGAAAATGCCAGCTTTAAGAAAGTTGGTTGCTTGGATGAGATGGAAGTAAATATAGCTGTTTGCTCATAATCATCACTGGTTCAGATGGTGACAACTCTAATATCGTGTGACTCGATATCTGAACATCAATCCTGGAAAGCAACACCCTTTGATTCCAACAGAGGTAAAACTCAGAGCAATTTGTTAGCCTGCATTAGATCACCATCCTGTTGGTGATCCAGCAAGGTTCTTGTTGGTTCTTCTTAAGTCACACAACAAGTTACAGACTGAAGTTCATCTATCAACTGTTTAGTGTTCAACTGTCTTTACCAGTCCAAATTATAAGCAAAACAGATTTAAAATAGGCCAAATGTGATATTATTTTTACCATTTACCAGTGCTAGTGTTTAAAATACTTTTCTTATTAAAATTGACCAAAAGTCACAGAAAGAACTGTAGAGCAGTAAAACAGAGAAAGACTTTTAAAATGACACTTCACAGGGGAGGTTTGTTATATGAAATACAAAGTATTCCTTAATATATCAAGCTTTTGTCTATAATTCAAATATTAAAACAATAAATACCCATGCATCTACATGTCTTTTTAAAACAGCAACACTCTGAAATATTTCTAGTAATAGTTCTCATTTTGTTCTTGCTTCTGAGGGCTGAGGATCACACTTTGCCCTCAGCTGCTCCAATACATCACTAAGAGCAGAGTATCAAATATTTTTCTTTTTCAGAAGAACAAAGAAGGGATCTGTTCTGTTGATTCTGATTATGACAGAAAATATAAGGAGGAAGAGGGCAATCTCATTGGCTACTTCAGAAGCCAAACTTAGAGGCCCAAGCCAAGCACCTAATTTCCCTACCCTGTCTGTATAACTAATGCAGAGAATCTGGCACCTGGTGGAGATCAGAACAAATGCCAAATTGAAAGGACTCTCTGATCCACTGATGGCAGAAGAAGCAGAAAGTCTACCTACTTCTAATGTGACTACCACAAAATTTATCACTCAACAGGCCTAGGACACCAAACAGCTGAGTTTCTTCATTATTTCACTTTGGCTACACCCCTTCCAGGGAAAACATCCTGTTCCTTTTTCAGTCCGATATAAGTTTCTCAGTTTAGGTGTTGTAAAGACAACAAAATGACCCCACTCTGATTTCTAGTAAGTACAGAGGAACCGTTTGATTAGAATGATTTATTTTCCCCTAGACTTTAAGTTCAGGTTCTGGTCTGGGTGGGCAGAGCATCTGTTACAGCTGATGCTCCTCCAAGCAGAGGATGGGACTCAGAGACTTGGCCTTGGCTCCTCTCCAACACACTTGCTAGGCAGGAGAAATCATCCTAGGTAAAAGGCTGGAAGAGGTTGCTTACTTCACCTCCCCACCAGTGAGAGGAAAATCCAAGCACAGATGATGGTGTGAATGACACCCATTTTCCTGTCCACAGTGCAATCAACCAAGTTAACTTCAGGTTAACCTGAAGTCTGGAGACTTCAGCAAAGGTCAAATATAAAGCTTGGTCATGTTTATATGACCAAGGAAGCACAAAAATATGTACTCAGTGGGTCTGTGGGTTTGATCTTGCAATGAGTCAAGCACTCCTGATTTCTAACATTGGCCAGATGGAGCTGCAGTTCCCTCATGCATCCGAGAATCCATAGTCCCTGTAGAGCTACTGTATAGAGCGGTTCCTTGTTTTTCTTTGGAGAGCTCTCCTCGCAGTCAATTAGCCAATTAGCAACGTGCCTGGGAAGCACTGCAGGATCAGGCTTTTTGCCTCTATTTGAATTTTGTGATTTATCAGTCAAGGATACGCAATTATCTCCACTTCTGAGTACTTCTGAAAGGGCCAAGGTCGCATGAGGATTTTATTGTGTTACTGCAGTGCACCATCTTCCTTGCCAGCCCATTGCTGTTCTGCTGGAGACTGCATTACTATGCATCAGCAAATACACCAGTGTGCTGCTATATTTAGTGTTTCAGACATACTGCTAAAATAGAAGATGTGTCAGCTTCTAATATAACTTCAATTTTTGGTCAACAAAATAAAGCTCATTTTCCTTGCCAATGTGTAGTCTCTATTAGTCATCTTGAGCTATATGGTGCTAACTTTAAAATGTATTAGGCAGCAGAATGCTGAGGGCGAACAGAACAAGTTACTAAGAGGTACCCTAGGAAGTATTAGGAATGGCTGATGTCATTCAGTCAAGTTTATGGTTTGGGTGAGAAATAGAAAAAATAATTTCTTTCTACACCAGATACACACACCACACACACAGATCATCTAAAAGATTATGTTGCAAAAGAGCAGGTGCTTTTAGTCAACCATTTGAGTAAATCAGATGCATGCCTGGAGGCCAGAATAAAGTAGCAGAGTTTGAAAAATTGTCTCAAGTTTTTCTACTTCACCTTTTTCTTTCTTCCATAATCTCTCAGTTGTGCTTGGCAGTTCTGTGTATACAATATTTCTAAAGGTAAGGGCCTCTTTTTATTTTGAGCCTATGGAGGACCGCTTGAGATTTAGTTGGAGAAGAACAGAACTAATGTTAAGCTGAGTTTTGTTTCAAGGTCTTTAGCTCTGAATCTTCCTGATGCTATTTGGATTTTATTATCATTATTATTTTGTATGACTCTGTAGCATGTACAGATATGAATGCAGATTGGGAGGAAAAGCACTGATGATGATGATGACTTGAACAGACTGGTCTATTGGATAGTGATGGGATTTAAAGAGTCCTAATGCTGGCATCATGACAGTGGGAATATGATCTAATGGTTAGGACCACATTATTACCATCAGGACAGATATGCTAATTCAGGAAGAAGCTATGGTTCGGTGGATGAAACTGGCATTTTAAAAGGTCTTGATAAGGCCGCAGACTAGGGTATTTTATACATATCCATTAGAAACTTACTTATTCATAGCCCTGTGTACAAGGAGTATAAGCTCTATACAGAGCATTCATGAATCATCTTCCCGTCTAATTCTTCTAAATGGAGCTAGTGGACACCAACCTACAGAGCAATGGGAGGCCTGTCTAAATGAAAGCCAACTTTTCCACTCTAGGGTGTATATACATTCTCTCTCATCACAGCTCTCTCGTGCACTTTGCTATCTGCACCTCGAAGGACTTTCTTTCAGCATGACAGCAGCAGTGCAGTGAGTGCCTAGTACAGTGCTGAGAGTTCATCGACTTGCTTGACACCCCATTTGCAACTTAATAACATACTAACTTCTAACAACATAAAATGTACTTAGTAGCATAGAATTATATACATTTCCCAGCATTTATACATTCTCAGACTCCAGTACCTACATTTTGATTTCTAAATAAGTGGCCCTATTTCTCAGCTGTACCAATAATCTCTAACAGTAGGAGCTGGCTGCAGATATTCTTCACTTTGTCTCCAAAAGCTCCAGTTCAAGTTCCTAGGGGTAGCATTTTTCACCATTTATAATAAGTTTTGTAGCCCCACATTTATTTTTTGTAGTTAACCATGCTACACAAACACTTAGCCAAATTTGTGGAGAAGCCTGAACCCCAAACCCTTTTTCTCTGCCGGAAGGACTAGAGTTAGAGCTACGACTTACTGCGGAAGTTTTTCATGCTTGTCACTGCATACAAAAGCCTGCAACTGTAACCTACAAATGGAAACCTTACTGTGGCATATGGGATACACCGTATGCCGTACCCTGAGGCCCCCATTACCAGGGCCCTGAGGACACTGCCAGCCGCTGGTCAGCTTAGAGTCATCAGTCCTGCTCGTGCAATGCTGGATGCTGGGAGCAGGGCTGACCCCAAGGCCTCTGGCACCCAGATACCATGGAAAAAAAGAGCAACCAGAATAAATTTGATCCTCCAGAACCACTGCTAGTCCCTAGTATTGGTACTTCAACATTTCCTAATGCATTGGTTTCTTAATGGCCAGCACATTATCATCTCCAATGCAAGCAGAGTTAGAAACACAGGTGTTACTACTTCTGGAAATAAAGCTATTGGGCCTGGCTAGCAGGGCACAGCACTTCCAAGAGTACGGGGCATCACCGGCTTCCCAGGGGCCCGGAGCAGCTTCAGCTTTCCTCAGCAAATGTTTTGAGTATTCTGATCACCATACTGCAAAGCACTCCCTGCAAATCCAGGAAACGTAATCCCCCAATATTGCATTTATTTGTAAAAGCTAATAAAATGGGAGCAAGAGAAAGAACAACAGTCCAAAGGACGCTGTTTCCTCCTTGCGCAGATGAATACTTGAGTTACATGGAGAATAACTAGAGCTCAAAGAGGACGGCGCGCGGCACTCTTGCCTGCACAGCACCGCCTCACTGCCCATGCCGGGACATCATCCCTTCCCAACGCCCCTTCCTGGGCTCGAGCAGCACTGCAGGGGCTGCCCAGGCTGGGGGAGACCTCCCTCCCCTCCATGGTTCTTCGTTCTGCATGGTGGTGAATGGCAGAGTTCAGGAGAGCGCCTGCTCCTAGCACGCCTAGTACCTCCCTCGCACCGTCTGCAACGTAGAGATAGCCAGCTGCATAGTTTCAGTAATGTTTTTAACCATTCCTTTTCGGCCTTTTTTTCCTTCTTTCCTTCTTTCTCCATTTTCCTTCTTTTCTTAAACCATGATGTAAGTTAACTTGCAAAGCCAAAAGTTTTAAAAGCAAAAATCAAAACTTTCCATTTTGAGAACTGTTAAAAAATCTCAGGTGAAAAATTACGTGCCTATTTTGTCGAAATGTTTTAAAATAGAAATCAATGGACAGTAACCTTTTCCTATAAAATGCTTCAGTTTTACAAATTGGCATTTTCTGCTAGAAGCATTTTAATGATAAATTTATGACTGGCTGTATCACATAATAGATTTCCATGATTAAAGTTCCACCTCGGTGACCAAACTGCCTCTGAAAAGTCACCTGTCATTCTTCTTTCATTCCTGAAAACATCAAATTTTCAACCATCATGTTCTGTCAGATGAGTGCTAAACTTTATTTCTCTTTCAGTGCCACAATTTATGCTATCATAAAAGAAAAACAATTCAAAAATTCATCATAGTCAAAAATGGGAGTGCTGTTAAAATAATCTTTTTTTTTTTTTTTAATTTATGTGCCATTGCTGTGTTTTCCTTTTTTTTTTTTATAAAGCAAACCTTCAGTGTCACATAAAGGTATTGTTCCTTTATGTGAACAGCAGAAAAATGCTACAAAAAATTATTGCTGAATCAATCTCAAAACTGATGGAATACATTTAGCTTTGGGAAAGCATAGGCCTATTTTTCTCATGCAAACACCAGCATGGAATGAACACGCATATAACTAGTAAGGCAGAAAACGTTAATGTGCACAAAACTTGAATGAAAATGCTTATATTTTGCTATGCACAACAGTCTTCCTATTTGACTGACATGATGTTACGTATGTGAGTGCAGAACCGTCTACTGAGACCTTGGTTATTTAGGCCAGAGTTGCTGGCATTTTGCTAAGTCAGCATGTTTGCCAGTGGCACCATTGGGTTGGTGACATGGGCTGCAAAAGGACCCATTCGTCTGCTCATAACAGAGTTAAGGTAGCCCTTGGAAAGGACTGGAGAGGCAATTCAGAGCAGAGACAAATGCTGCTTCATGCAAGAAGAGATCACGGAGTTAGCAAACTGGTTGAAACAAGTCCTTCTGGCCAAAGAAGATGAGAAGTCATCTAGGGACAAAGTGATAATTAGAACAACGTTGTCCAACTGCTTTCAATTTAAATTAACGCACCCTGCTACATGTTGGCTAATGAAAGACAAGAGCTAGTAGGAAATAGGTGGCTGCAGAAGTCAGCTGCCGTGTGATTTATTCAAAAGGCTCTAGCTGCAAAGGAATTTGTCTCAAAAAGGGTTTGCTTAGATTTTGAAGGGATTTCTTTGCAAAACCTTGGGGTTGCTATTAAATTCCAGTAACTTCACCCCCAGGGAAGAAGGTTCTTTTCTCTGTGTTTCATTATGGTACTTCATTACAATTTAGAAAGGTCATTTGCCCTCAATTAAGCAAATCATTCAAGCAGTTGTTTATTCCTCACTGCGATGAATTGGACTTGCCCAATATAGGTTTAATTGTGTGTTAAATATGTTGCAGAATCAGGACCTCAATGCACACAGATGTCTATCCAAACCTTTCGTTAACTCTTGTATGTAATGTAAGTTTAATTCCAGGTACCTATTTCCTTAACTCCACTTATTGTGATGATCCTTGCTGCCTCGTACTATTCCAGTTGTAAATATTTTTTTCCATAATAGTCAAGCAAACAAATGCCATTAATATTGACAGTCTCATTAACTGGCCAGTGGTCTTGTAAAATGACTAATAAATTATCTTGTCATCATAACTCCGTTATTGGTGACAAGATCTGGGAGGTGTTGACATCTGTTGCACAGTGTGCCTCTATAATGACCTTCTACCCAGCCTCTACTTGTCTCAGGACAATAAGTCACTCTAAGTGCACCTTATTTCAACACACCTTAAGCCTAAAAATGCCATTCAAAACATTTATTTTTACTCTGACACCAATATCCAGAAACAATTCATGTTAGCCTTATTATTTCAGAACTTGCTTTGCAAGATGTAAGTCAAAAGTTGTCGAATCATCAGCTTTCCTTAGAACCAAGTAAATCATACATCACTACTGTTTGAGCAAAAGCACAAAAGTGTTCATAGCAACTGCACCAAATAACTAAAATTCAGAATACCAGCAATTCCTATGGGCACACCATCAAGAAACTTTCAAGAAGCAATGCAGTGTCTTACCTGCTTTCTCTTTGCATAGCTTCTGAAGCAGCACCTGTAACAAATAAAGCAGTTTTTGCTTAAAATTTGTAGATTCTTTCTTCAAATAAGTTCCACATATTGGCGGTGACAACAAATGTAGCTCTTAAACATCATCATCACCTTACTATGGTCATAAAATAAAGCCCGTCAGTAAAGATCACTGGGGACTAGACAAGCATATGTAACCTTGCTCGCCGAGGACAACCTTGTACCTGTCCCCAGGCTACAGGTTTTGCAGTGTGCGCTTGCGAGCAGCCTCTGGTGTGAGCAGAGCACCAAATGCCAAGCACGTGAGGTCCAGCTTGCTGGAACGAGCCCACGAGAGCCTGTGCAGGTGCCTCTACTGCAGCATGGGGACGGCGCGCGAGGCAGCTGTGCTGACCGCTGCGAAGCAGCACGCGGGGGTTAGAGCTGCCGCGGGGCTACAGAGATGCTTCTGGTTTGAATTATTTAGCAGCCAAGAGAGCTTACTGCCCAAGGGATGTGGCCAAACTGACTTTCAGTCAGGTCCATCCTTAATATTGTTCACCTCCCTGATTCAGGTCTGCCGTGCTAATTGAAAGTGCTACCATTCAAGTCACACTTGGATGCTTCTCTTGGTCCATTACTTTGCTCTTGAATAGTTTTCAATGCCGCAGTGAGGAGGTTGTCCTCATGCTGCCAGCCAGAGATTAAATGCTTATCACCTGTTCTCTCTCAATATGATAGCTATGTGTCAGATCTCTCAGAGGAATGCAATCTGTAAATGAAGCTCCTATAATAAAATGTGGCAGTTTGCACCCAATCTTTTCTTGAATTAAGCAGAAGGCTGAAACGATCCTTCGACTGAGTTTTCAGGTGTGAACTGCATGGAGCCTGCAGCCGCTCCGGTGTCTTGCAGAGACACATTCCCTGGTGATCCCCATACGGACAACCACCTGCACCTTTCTGTCGCATGCATTAAATACTCCATTTATTTTTCTGTAAATATTGCCTTTCTGGTCTTGGGAAGACTCTCTCTATAAAAATGTGCTTTTGATTTACCTTTTATTTAGTCAAGAAATTTTATTGACATTTTGAAAAATTATTCCTCTAAGCAAGCAAACAAATGAACAAACTAGGTGGATCCAATCCAATCTGGGTGGATTAGGCTACAGATTTCCCTTCTGCAAGGTAATCACCATTCTAAAAGAGCCTCTGCAGTTTGGAGGTTTCTATCCTTGAAAGCCGCAGCTGAAGTTAGCCCGCCCTTAGCCAGCAGGGACTAAGTGACGTGGTCACTGCTGGGACACAAAAAAACAGTTGGCAGAGTCCAAATCAGGTTTTCTTAATGACTCTCTGTAGCTTGGGTTTGGTTTGAGCCCTGTCCTCAAGGCACTGCTGCCTACTTGCCAATACTGAATTTATTTGTATAGATTTTACCCAGGCTTCTTCTTGTTTTTAATTCAGTGACAGTGTAGGACCAAATGCACACAAGGCCTGTGGATAAGCCCCCTTTACCAGAGAGGGAGTGTGAGCTGATTTTTAGCATCATGACACTGTTATGGGCACACTGGAGGTGGGTGCCTAAAAAATTGCTACTCTGAATCTTGGGATAAGCACTTCAAAACACAGCAATGATGCACGGATCAAAATAAACATGTCAACCCTGCTTGCGTAGCCAGTTTCTGCATTCTAGTGCAGCCATAAGGGCACCAGTTATTATAAAATCAAACCCTTGGCTATGAGTTTGATTTTATAATAGCTTCCAAAATCTTTTTAGGATGCCACACAGAAAATATGCAAATTGTTGCTGGAACAAACCCAAGTGGCAACAGAAAGCTGCTTACTGAAAGTGATTTATGGAAATAATAATGATAATGTACTACATAACTGATTGAATAACAAAATACATTTATTGGAGGACTAGCATCCCATCTGAGCAACATGGCACTGTCTAATCAGATATATAGAAACCATGGTCCAAGAGAGCACAACTCTAGCCAAAAGGCTGTTCAGCACCTGCTTCTCTGAATAACAAAGAAATCATTTGCCTACAACTCCAGCTGTAACAATTTGCAAGTAGTGTCAAAAAGAAGCCACTGTGCTGATAAAACGATGTTTTATTTCCATGAGTATGTAAACTGTCATGCAGAATGCAGGCATTCGTTAGATAGGTATGTGGTCCAGCTATCCCCCTCACTATTGCTATGTCTCCAAAGGCCACCCAAGTTTACCTATGTTAGCCAAGTTCCATGTCCATCTAGTTATGTTGGCAACTTTTGCCCTATGGTCACAGCAGAATGGGCCAGTCTGGGGTGTCTGATGGGCAAAATCTACCTCCTGCCATGGTGCAACCAGCTCAAAGAGGCAATCTGGTGTTAAGTCAACCCCAGAGGGGTCAAATACGTCACTAAATACAAGCAGGGGGCTGATGAGGCCGAAGATGACAGCTGGTTTCTCCACACTGCGTCACCACCAGCTCACTCCTTGCTTTGCTGTGGTCCTGAGCAGCCCTCGGCCGAAGGAGCCGGCTGCCGAAAACGCAGCCTGGAGCAGCGCGGCTGAAAACAGACACCCCCCATCTCCTTGGTTGAGGGTCCCTGGCCTCCATTTACACTGCAGAATAGACACAGCCTCAGAATCTGTACTGTTAGATGTACAGGTCCTGTGGGGATAAACAATTTGTAAGAATTTCTTAGGAATCACTACCTGAATGTGCTCTATGTAGAACAAAAGGAAAATAATCTCTATGTTGAATGTATATTTAAAAACAGGCACCGTTTTAAATATGTCAGCGATCCATTAAAGCCACCTTTCTTTTACAGAGCCCTGCGAGGTGAAGGAGAGAAGAGAAGCTGTAGATCGGCCTGGCGGAGGAGAGAGAAGATAATGCATCAGCAAAGAATCTGAAAGATTGTCCTGAAAGTGATTCTGTGTAAAAGCAAATTGCTCCAATGAACTCCTCATATTAACTGGAAGTGAAGGTCAAAGCGAAACTGTGGTATTATAAACTCACCAAACAAAATAAACACACTCCTCAAAAAATTGTTTTTCTTCATGTTTTCCTCAATCTTTCATAGTTATAAGTGAGTGGGGCATGAAACTCATCAAACAACTGGATTAAATGATTTAATAATGTCCTGGTAAGATTATTGTCACATAAAAGAGGTTTTCTGACAAAGGCGATAAATATGAAACAGTTGACTTTATCAACTTCAAAACCTTTTTAAATTGCAACAGCATGGGGATTCTGCAATGCCAGTCAATCCCATAATATCACGTATTACTTTCAAAGAACAAAAATGACAATTTTGTCTGTAAGTCCTTTACCTGCCTCTACCCTAACAGCTCTTATTAATTATTAGCTATTTTGTGCTCAAAACATAAACATTTGAAATACGCCCAATCTGTCAGTGATGTTTCAAGTGACTATCAAACTGTAATTGTTCATTCTTAACAGCTCACACCCTCAAAAGTAGAAAAAAAAGCATTAAGTGTTTCTGCCCAGCATACAAATGACTTTTCCAGTGCTTATTAAAAGGCCAGAGAATGGATTCAACATAGATGTGGACTCAGTCATTGCTATCACTGCTATCAAATAAACCCTGGCATTTTGACAAGGCCACCTGACATCCGATGTTATTGAAGAAGCCTTGGATTCTGTGAGTTGATATTCTATGGGACGGTAAAATACAGCAGCACAACTGTGGAACACCACCCTTTCTGAAGAGGAAATGCAGATCTGGGTGACTTCTTCCTGATTAACTCATATAGAAGGAGAGCACTGTGGGCTGGAAACAGTTCTGCAAAGTATAAGGATTGCAAATCCTTTTGGCTCTTAATGCCACTGATTTAATAATCTGCTTGGCTTTAATTCAAGCTCCATTAAGAGAAGTTCTAAAGGAGGAAACCAGAAAACTTCAGTCACCTGATTAGCAGGTCTGTTAAATATTCCCTCAAAACGCTTAACAGAAGGAAAGAAGGAAAGGGTTACTATTGCAAAATAAAATCCCATGGCGCAGAAAGAGAAGTAAGAGGGACACTCAGCAAGGCGAGGATTAGCTCGATGTGGTCTGGCCCCAGCAGCGAGATCTGCAGTCTGAATTGCACCGACAAGCTCCCTACACGGAGTGAGTCGGCTCAGAATGGCAATACTTGAGTTATCCAGAGAAAACGCTGCTGACAGAGCTGGGCCTGAAATCCCATTTCTCTTCGGAGATTTGGCACCAATCTTTGTTACGGTGCTGCAGCTTCTGCTGTATTTCAGTGCTGATGTTGTATCCTCAGAGGCTGACAAGTGGGCTCATAATTTTTCTTTAAAATGCAGCCACTGCGGAGGTGTTGAGAGATCATGTTTAATATACTGCCTGAACGTTAGAGAAGTCACTTAAGACTTGGAAGACAGATTAACTGGTCTTCTTGGTCAGATGGGATTCAAAGTCATGCCTCCTGCATCACAACAGATTAGCTCCTTACCAGATTAGAAAGGAGGGGGAAGTGGGAAAATTTCCATTTGTTTTGCTGAAGCTGGGCTATGGCATTTTGCAAACTAGTTTTGACTCATGGGGAAGAAAGGAAGAAAAAGAAAGGAAAGAAGGAAGGAAGGAAGAAGGAAAGGAAGGAAGGAAGGAAGGAAGGAAGGAAGGAAGGAAGGAAGGAAGGAAGGAAGGAAGGAAGGAAGGAAGGAAGGAAGGAAGGAAGGAAGGAAGGAAGGAAGGAAGGAAGGAAGGAAGGAAGGAAGGAAGGAAGGAAGGAAGGAAGGAAGGAAGGAAGGAAGGAAGGAAGGAAGGAAGGAAGGAAGGAAGGGAGGATCTTTGCAGTTCAGCAACTTTGCCTGCTCATCCACAATGGAGAAACTTGGGGCCAGCTCCCAAGACCTTGGGGCCTTTTCCCCAGAAAAAGAAAATATTTAGAATAAGCAAATGTTATTAAAAACCACTGTTCTCAGGATGTTCTCACCATAATCTTTTGAAGTAGGCAATAAGAATATACATGGTGCTGAGCAAAGGAAGTTTGTTCCTCACATGCAAACCCGTTTCTGCGGGGCTTTTTGCTACTGAATTGGACACGGTAACGCATTGCTGAACGGACAACCCGAGTGCATCCATGAACACCGTGCCCTGCGCAGCCGCACGGCGCAGCCGCTGCATCTCTCCTACCTCTGTTTTCAGCCAGTCCTAACAACTCAGCCTGGGCATAGTTCAAGAGATTGGGCCTTTCCAAGCATCAGGATGGAGGAGGACCATATCTCTTACCACATTGCACTGTCCTCCAACACCACCTGAGCACCCTCTGGCCCCTTGAAGGCCTCCTCACACTACACTCACAGCTTGCAGTACTTGTGTCCTGTGCTCAAGACCCCCAGTGTCATTGCTGGCAGCAGCACAAGGAGCCCACAGGAGACGCTCCATCTCCTAGACATGCTTCCTTAGGGCTCTTTCCTGTATAGACCTATCCTAAATAACCTGCTAATATTAAAAAAAAAAGATTGGATTATGCTGTAACCTACGTCAGGTGCTGTCCTAGTGAAAGATGGCTACTTCAGGTAGTCTCAGATGTAATGATGTTGGGTATTTTTGAAGATGCACAGATATGAAAAAAATAATGTTATTTTAGCTACTGCAAAAAGACACATATAGTCCAAATACACATCAGCTTACTTTAAATTAATGGATGCATGCACCCCTTTGGGTTGTTTTTTACAGGTACAATAACAAAAATTAATAAAATTGAATGTCACTTGAAAGGCTTTCTCAGGCTCCTTCCTTTTTTCCTAGCATAACTCACAGAGATGCAAGCTGCACTCTGCGTCCATCCGATCTGCATTCCCGGGTGCTGTCAGAAACGAACGGAGCCGTTTGCAAACAAGTCCAAGCGCGGAAGCATCGGAGCTGCGGTGCTTGCACTGCAGTCACAGGCATTTTAAACTTCTCTTACTTCATGTTTTCCTGAGAGCTATGTAGTGTTTCAAGTGATTTTCAGGACAGGACTGTAAATGAAATAAACTCTTTTTTTTTTTTTTTTTTTTTTTTACTCTAGCTGCCTTGGAGCGAGTCTAATTTACAGATTTCAATTTGTTTCTTTGCCTTCAGTTGGCAAAAACATGTAGGTTGTCATCTTTCCCCTGATTTCTCTGAGGATTTTGCATATTGAGTCTTTTAATCTTGTGCACAGAAAACTGAATTGTTTTATAAGGATATTTTTAAAATGAGACTAAGGGATTTAAGCATCTAACTCCCAGGGGAATTCAGAGAACACTGAAATGCCTGTAGAAAACCCTGCACTTAATAATGACTTATATTCTAAAAAGTCAAAATTGTCTAAACTCTAAAAATTGTCCACAGATATAAATGCATAATGAATCATTTGGTACAGCTTTAAAGAGCACATAATGAAAATTTGATAATTATTTTCCTTAGTTTAATGATTTAATTGAAAAAATAAAAAGACTTGTTTTTTAAATGTATTTTTTCACTCCAAATATTTATTTCAAAAATTTTACACAAAGATCAGTTCCGATTTCGAAAGGACTGACATAGAAAGAAAGACATATTCAGTTTTTTTCTTCTATCTGCTTTTATTTTTTTCCTATATCTATTCTGTCCATGTAATATTGACAGATGGCTGGAAATTAATGTGACATTTCATGTTACTGTAGGCTTTGAAGCTTTGCTCAAACAGGAACCTAGATGAAAGGTATTTTAAAATGAAAACTTTTTAATAACTTAGAGGAAAAAAAAGTGGAGCTGGGTAATAATGAAAACCATTTCAGCAATGTCAGAAGTGAAATCAGAAACAAAACAAAACAAAACACAGAGTAAAGGGTCATGTTAGTAACCATAGCTCATCACACTTCAAATGTACTAGATTAATAAACCCAGAGGAATTTTTACATTCAGCAATATGATCACCAATCTGATTTCAAAATTTCAAGAAATAATAGCACTGGTGGTGATACCTAAATTTTTGTTGAGGAAGATTCATTTCCAGCACTTTAGGAGCACTCATCTGCAGTGACAGAATAAATAGTGTGATTTTACAGAAATTTTTATAATTTTAAACCAGTGTAATTGCTCCTTTTGTCATCAAATTGGAAGGCAGCTTTCCTCCCTCTGGCTCTGCTAACCACATCTGTTTACCTTGAGCAAACAATCGATAGACTCAATAGCAAAATATTGACACTGTTAAAATGTTTCATTTCAATAGTTATCATAAAAAAAACCCTAAAGCTTTTTTTCTGATTAAAATGTATTTTCTTTAAAATTTAACTAAGCATATTAGATTAGATAAGAAATCCACAAAAATTTTTATCTGGTCCTGGCATGAACCAAGGTGCACATCTGTCATTCCCTTAAAGAAATTGTTCGTAACACTTACTTACTACTTTTTTGTTCTAAATAGTCTTTTATAGTCGCTGATATTTAAAAAACTAACATGGAATCTAACCTGATAGTTTGGTATTGTGTTCCTGCACAATTTCTATAAGAATATGGAAATGCAGTCAGTCTTGAATGTTTAGTCAAGGTAACATCCTGAGGCTCACACAGCAATGTTTGGTGTAAACAGTGCCCTGAATTTTCAGTTCACCCTCCCACAATCCCAATACTGCTCTCTGCAATCATTTTCTTACAACTAAGGATATATTTATGCCATGTTTCAGCAAATCTGTTTCTGATAGAAACAATTTTTTCCTCTTTATACAGCATCTGGAATTCCAAAATGTTTTATTTTTGCTGTTTTTACCTGTGCGTGTCCCAGCAGCCCTGATGGTGTGTATAGATCTGAGTGCACTGCATTATCCACCAGAATTGTTTTATTTTGAGCTCTTGACTCTGCAGCAGGATTAGCATCACCACGGTCAAAGCTTCACAAATACCAACTAATGCTAAGATAACCAGTTATGCTGCTTTATAAACACAGGCATGAATAAAAGCTGGAGATAACATCACTGTGGTCTCCATATATATACGTGTAGGTCAGATGGAAACAGACAGAGGAGGGAAGAAGAAAGACAAAAAGAAGAGCAACAGCTTCCTAATGGAAATGGGTAAAAGGAGAAAGGAGAGTCCCTCTTTTCTACAATGCTGAAACAACACAGTGAGTCATGCACTGCTATCACTTGTACCCTCTTGAGTAGGAAGAAGTACTGTATCTATTTCAAAGATAAAATGAAGTGGAAAAGGCACAAGAGGTTACAAAACAAAAAAGGGAGGCATAAAATCTGGGATTTTGCTACGCTGCTCTGGGAAATGAATGATTAAAGCAAACGGGAGTCAGTAGTAACTCAGAGCAGAAAATAAAGCCTAAGCTCTGTGACCTCTGGCTAGATCTCTGTTGTCTTTGTAGCTTGGCCTAGAGCAGCGTTTAGTTACGAAAGAACTTCAGACAGCCATTAGCAGCTTTTTTCATGTTTTCTCTATTAAATGACCATAGACATGATGGCTGGGCTCTAACTGACATATTCTCGATGACAGTTAAAAAAATTATCACTGAAATGTAACCTCAGCCAAAAATACACTTTTTTTCCCCCCAGTAAATCAATTAAAGTATTAGCAATCTTACAATCCTCATCAACTTTTTATGCTTTTTGGGGAAGAACAAAACAAAAATAGGTTTGTTAAATAGTCAGTTTTCAGTTAAAAAAGGAGGGGAAATGGAGGTTTAAATATTTTATTCAAAACACATGGTAAATTAGAGAAAGCATGCCTATTGGCAAGGTTTGACTGAGCCTATGTGTGGAGGAAAGTTAGGCAGAATCTTTGCATCTCCTAGTATGAGTGCAAAGGCCTTAAAAGAAGCAGAGATGCTAACTGGTTTCCATATTATGATTACGTTATATTTTGTAAGCTTTGTACAAGATTTCTGTATTAGAGCCTTGCTGTATATCCCTTTCAATTTATATTCAATTTTCTTTGTTTGTCTTTGTGGTTTATCATTTGCTATTGGGTCAGATTTAAAGAACAATCTTGCCTTGTTTTCTCATGAAAATTATGTTATCTCTTTGGAAGTTCATAGTTCTCTCTTTCTAAGAAAGAACATAATGTCTTTCACTGTCATCAGCATCAAATGCACAGGCGAAACCTCCTCACCAGGTCACATATTCACAGTGAGCTCACACAAGACATTTCAGAAATGACTACTTCATTGGAAATTTGGGTGCAGTTTGTAAGAAAAGGAACTCTTCAGCAACTGTGACCTACATCAATTTATATTGCTTATTTTCAAAATGAAATCTTCCACTCCTATAGACAAAGTAAACTGAATTTCTGTGATGGTTGCAAGAAGTAAGATTTTCATCTAAGGGCATACATTCCCTTTGTAGTGTGATTCATTCTCTTCTACTTTCACCAAAAACCCAGTTGCAATGCAGGTAACAATCATGTAAACTTCTAACAACTTCCAGCCTCGTTATTTGCAGTACATTCCACCTTCCCTATAGAGACTATGTGCAACAGTATCATAGAATCACAGAAGGGTTGAGGTTGGAAGGGACCTCTAGAGATCATCTAGTCCAATCCTCTGCACACGCAGGGTCACCTAGAGCACGTGGCACAGGGTGGCATCCAGGTGGGTTTTGAAGATCTCCAGAGAAGGAGACTCCACAACCTCTCTGGGCAGCCTGTTCCAGGGCTCTGTCACTCTCACGGGAAAGAAGTTCTTCCTCACATGGAGATGGAACTTCCTGTGTTTCAACTTGCACCCATTAGACTGGCCACCACACAGAAGAGTTTGGCCCCATTCTCCCTACATTCGCCCCTCAGGTATTTACACATACTGATCAGATACCCTCTCAATCTGCTCTTCTCCAGGCTAAACAGGCACAGCTCACTGAGTCTTTTCTCATACGATAGATGCTCCAGTCCCTTAATCATCTTCGTGGCTCTACGCTGGACCCTCTCTAGAAGCTCTGCGTTCCTCTTGTACTGGGGAGCTCAGAACTGCACCCAATACTCCAGGTGTGGCCTCACCAGAGCTGAGCAGAGGGGCAGGATCCCCTCCCTCCACCTGCTGCCAACGCTCCTCCTGATGCAGCCAGGATCCCATTGGCCTTCTTGGCCACGAGGGCACATTGCTGCCTCATGGTTAACTTGTTGTCAACCAGGACTCCCAAATCCCTCTCCATGGAGCTGCTTTCCAGCAGGTCAGCCCCTAGTCTGTCCTGGTGTCTGGGGTTATTCCTGCCCAGGTGCAGGATCCTGCACTTGTCCTTGTTGAACCTCATGAAGTTCCTCTCTGCCCAACTCTCCAACCTGTCTAGGTCCTTTTAAAGAATCCCTATAGTATCCCTATAGTGGGACAAGCTGTATGAATTTCGGCTTTATTATGAATCAAGAGCTCCTCAAGGACATGGGCACTAATGCAGTGGAAGAGCTAGCTGGTGCACTTTTGGATGTAGTTGGCCATTCTTGAATGTCAGAGGTACAGAGCCAAGTATGTCTTTACAGCACATGAGGAAGCTGTCTTTTATATTAACTAAAAAGTAATAACTTTTAGACGCTAATTGTTGTTTGAATAAAAACCTCTTATATCAAGTACAGTCCAAGCTTCTTGTCATACAGATAACATAAAATGTCTGTATGGAAGTATTAAAAATCTTGACTTTTCTTCATCATTGTATTTTTGAAAATATGGATAATAATGTGATATTTAGTTGCTTGTATGCATCATTCTCTCTCAGCAGAAGAAGGCAGAGATTTGTTAGCATTTGGCTGGATCTCTCCCTCTCTTTCTCACTGACTTAAAACACACATACACTCCTGCACAGCCTAAAGCAGCTTCAAACTAACTCATTTAAATACACATATTACTGACTCAGATACTTTAAAGCAAAATGAACACACTTTACTCCTATAATTAGAGTAAAATATACTCCCACAGAAGGGTTTTAAAATTTGGCATATATTATCTTTTAGCTGGCATGAAAAGCCAGAGCAAATATATTCCCAGAACTGCCTCTGTAATTTTTGCTCCCGTATGATCAACTGATTTTATGCTCCTCAGGCTCCTCTGCAATGCAGACAAACATTTCATTTCTCTCTTTTTATGCTGAACAATATGACCTTCCTAGAAACTTTCAAGAATCCTTTAGTGGAAAGCTCCATAATCTTCTTGCAATGTTACTATTCTGGATAGTTCATAGGACCTCTGAAATGAATTTAAGATTGCATAATTCCAACAAAGTGATATTAGGCAAGTTTAAGATAGAAATAAAATCAGAAGAAATATTTCCTAGCATTGCAAAAGATTTATGCTAATGTTTGTTGTTTAACTTTTATACTGCCCCCATGGATTACAGCTAAACACTGACAGAACTGACAAAGAGTTTATATCATTATGCATAAAATTATGAGACAAATATCATTCTCTGCTTTCTGCTTCATAATTCAAGTAAATGGCCAGTACTTGAAATTGGTTTTTACAGTTAGATTTAGAGCATTATTCCTCTTTTGAGAAGTACTGATTTGACAAAAAACACCATTGCTTCAGCTGGTCTTAAATCAAGGTAGGTCTGATTTATACCAGCTAAAAGTCAGATCCAAGAAGATTAAACTTTTAAAGTGAAAATTTTTGCTGTCAACTCTCAATATGAAAAAGCCCTACAGTAAAGGATGTATCTACTGATCCTCACCTATCCACTGTGTAGCTGTAGTAGCCAAACCATAATCACTAGAAAGAATATCTGAACTTAGAAAATGACTATTATTATTCTGTTTTAAAAATAATATTTCCTAATCAGTATATTCCAATGTTCAAGAAGCAATTATGCACACATGAAACATTCTTAAATGCCCTCGCAATGGACAAAAATTACTGATTACCACAAGAAAGGAACCTCAGTTTCCTACGTCCTCTGATTGAGCATCTGGAATCTTGCTAAAATTCCCACCTGTCAACACATTTGGTGATAGCAGCTCTCAGAGAGTGGGATGCTAAGATGGCTCTACATCCCAAGCTCCCCAATCCTTGCAAAATTCCGTGCTGTACAAAGAACAATAGCTGTCAGTGACAGCTGGACATACCACCCAAATCCAATCTGAAGAATCAGACCTGCTCCTCAGCATGCCAGCCTGATGTAGTCAAGATGGCTTTGACTCCAGACACAGGGATGCAAAACAACGTGTGCAAGAGAGTGATTAAGCTGAGCATTAGCATGTGCTATGATAGCTTGTGGCAGAATAACTGTCATCAAAATAGACTTTCCTTTGCCGTTTAATTAAGCAGAGAAAGTGGGAGAAGTTCTACCAAGGTTTAGGTATCTTGACAAAGAAAAAAAATAAAGGAAAAGATTTTAAAAAATAAAGCTATAATAAAATAAATAAATAAAACAAAGAATAAAAATATAATACATCCAAAAAGAACTTAACTGTCTTTTCTAGAAGAGGCCTGTGTACAACTCCAGTGTACTAGAAGTGGCAGGGAACAGAAGGATTCGTGGTTGATTACTACAGCTCAGATTTTAGTGGACTGGACTCTTTCAGCTGTGGGTATGTCCTGGAAGACTAAGGAGTTGGAGCAGTAACTTAGTATTTCATGGGATAATGGCGCTATAAGAGGAGAGAAATGCCACGTTACAGTCATCTTCCCTCCTGTATTCCAGTCCACGGCTGTATGTGGTCCAGGATTTGTCCTTACTGTAGTCTCAGAACAGTAGCAGTGAACAGGACCTTTAAATAAAGAACAGCACAATTTAGCCACAAAAGCAGAGCTTTCTGCAACTGAATTTTCAAGGACTAGATTCTCCTTTACCATTGCCACTTGACTTTTCACAAAAAAAAAGTCTCATCTCCTTCTCCTAGGCTAGCTCAAGGCTGTTGACTACATCTTGACTTATTAAGGGACCTACCACATTCACAAGTCTTTGCAGATATCCAGGGGTAGCAAAATCCAGGTTTCATCTACTCTGAGGAAGACTGATTCTCCTAAAATTGAGCAGACTTTAATTATGCCACGGCTGTGACCTTGAAGTGCTGTGACCATCCGCTATGCAGTCTTAATCTGAGCTAACAGAGATCTGCTGCGAATTAATTATAGAATGTCCACAACTTTGATTTGGTTACTACTGAAGCTCAGATTTTTCACCTCTCCTTACAGCAACAGCCGTCTTAATAGTCAGTTGTATTTTTACATTCAGGGCCTTCCCATTATTTCTAGCCTGTCTTTAAAACCCAACTCTCACTAGAATTATCTATTAATGTTTTACTACTGATTCAACTAGAACTGCAGTTTCAACTGCAGATTCGACTGCGACATTCAATTAGAACATTAGTTTAAATAGTTAAGTGTTTATACTAAACCAGATACAACAGCAGAAGATCAGAAACAAGGATGTACTTTATGACAGCATGTTTTAGTTCATCGATTATAACACCCATGCACTGTGCCAAGCCTCCTTATCATTTACATGATTAAAGAATGAGATTATGTAATTCTGGCCAGATGATTTAAGAGAGAAGCGGTCTTACTTATAAATTCATTTGATTTGTGAGTTTAATGAATCATCACTCTACTGCTCACTTTCTCACACTTTGAATTCTTAGTGTTAGTCTGAACGCACAGCTGTGCAATACCAAACATTGGACATATATACTATCAAAATATTGAAGTAACCAGTATTATTGGAGTTCCTCAGATTTTCATGCTAAACATTCCTAAACCTCTTTATAGTAAATGTGGTATGAGTTTTTATCGCATTTTCTCTTTGGGACAAACTTGCTTTAATTTTTATTCCACTCTTTCACATGTGAGAATAAACCTATATTCCACCATTTTTTTAAACTAATGCTACCATAGCAGACAGACAGATACAATAAATACTTGCTCTTTCATTCCTCTAAATATTGCATATCACAATATTTGTCTTCATTCTAGGCTAAATCTAATAAAATTGAAACCTAATCTTAGGAAAACCTAATTCCCATCTTCTCTCTGGACTAAAAATTGTTTTTGATGTCTAGTAAGAACAATTGGATTTTAGAAAATAACCAATTACGCAAACGACAACACTTGGACGGTTTTAATCTTAAATGTTTCAGAAGAAAAAGAGACTCAAATTACCATCTACATAAGGATTGCTCCACATTTAGTACCAGAATGTATTCACATCTCTTATCTCCACTAGTCTTTATGTTTCTGGCTTGTGTTGTGGTTTTGCAATACACTACCTGCTAAGCTTTTGATAGACACAGTGTTTTCTGAGTATCATTTCAAAGCTTTTCCCCTATGTGTTTAGACCAGTGATTCAAGACAGGAACAACTTACCACTAACACCAGGTTATCTTTATTTGTTACTTACATTACAAACCACAGCATGTTGAGGATCTAACCAGAAATGGGATCGCTTTTGTAGAGGCCTACAGAATACATGAAAAATCACACACATCTATGGGCGAGAAGATGACCCTTGCTTCAGACACCTTATGGTCTAGATGAGAGTTTCATTAGAGGTGCTGCCATGAAGAGGACATCTGGCATGCAACTGTGAAGACAATTTCCTTGCTCAGCTGGGTGTCTGGTCTCAAAAGAGATTTCCAAGCTTGGATCTCCAGTGGATAGGAGATAAAAGACGTAAGCAGACACAGGAGCTCCAGAGAAGTCTAAGAGCTCAGAAACACTCAGCGCTGACTATTTCAAACCAGCCAGTGGCAGATTTCAGAGCCCTGATGAAGGCTGCGTGGAAGGCTCTGCAGAACCAGGCAGCTACCCACAGTGACCCTGCAGGGTGCTTAGGTGCCTACTATAGATCCTTCACGTTTCTGAACTGGTGCCAGCAGATACTGGGTGCAGAAAGAAGGTGTTTCTTCTTGCAGTTATTTTTAGCAAGTCCAAGTTCTGTCTCTGTGAGTGATTGTAATCAAAAGCTTAAACTTGCCATTTTGCAGACAGAGGAAAATGTGTATTTATGGGTGATTTCAACATAACACTCTTTTCCCAAGATGATAGTCTGTTCCAGTAGCTGTTCTACAGCATAGAGCAGAAGCTTATGAAAAAAATAACTAGAAAATAATCTAACCAATTCCTGGCAAGTTGTACATTCCCCTTTATATATATATACATATATAGTTTTTTAAAAAAGCCTCCCTTTCTGCCTTCCCTCCAGCAAATACCATTCATGTTTAAGATTAGATTATTGTTTCCTCAGTCCTCTTTAGTTGCCAGAGCATGACTCATTGTCAGATTGATTTAACTGCAATTTCAGACCTTGCTCTTCTGATGTTATAATCGAAAACTAGGAAACATAAAGGAAAAGCTCAGTATATAGAAAGACTCTGCAAGTCTAGAGATGTTAAACAGTGGCACTAGAGATTACTGTGGATTTCAATTGGTAGTTGTTGCCTAATTTAAGACATTTTTACAACAATAAATCAGTTGTTTCTCAACCTGAAAGGTTGTTTTAGTTTCTACGCTACACATCACAGTTTTTAGGTCTTGGGTGTAGCAAACATATAATAGTTTAATAAAAGGGAGAGTACATAGTTACTGTTAGCAGAGTAATAAACAGCAGTCAACCATGTAACACATGTATGAGTTCATTTGAAATATTTATAAATTAGGTAATAGATATAAATTAAGAGCAACCGCTCTTCTAAGATATCAGCAAAGCTGGATTGTTTTTAAAAGATGTTTGCAAACTTAATTTTCTAACATTGTTACTCTGGAGATATTACAAGTGTAATATTACTGTATGGAAGAATGTATTTTGAGCATACTATGCAGTATCTAAGGAATCAATACAGTTCTCATTTCTAACATACATTTTGAAGGCAAAACAACACTTACAGAGAAACTCTTCCCTAGAAGATATATTTACCACTTATCTTTAACTTGCTTCCAGCAAGGTGAAGAGAAAGGTCGAGTCTGAGGATCTCGCTTTGTTAGAAAGCTTATTTGATTATTATTAGCAAAGAGCATTAAACTTGTGCCTTACCATAATAGCTATAATCGCCTTCATATTTTCATCTAATTCTCATTTTGCAGAGGGAAGCTAATTAGAGAGTTTAACCGCACTATTCTCATCGCTATCTTTATCTAACAGCCGACATTAAGCAGCTAAATATTTTACCCCTGAGAGCCTCTTCAACTTGTTTTGAGATGCTGGCACGGCTGCAATAAAAAGCACAGCTACCTTAACAGTTTTGCAAGTTATCAAACCAGTAACATTGGGCATTTCAGAATCAATTAGCTCTGCTGGAGGAGTCCTATAAATGTGATGCTGATGCAATAACGCTTTGGAAGAAGTTATTAATGCCAGAGGAGAAACAAATATAATCAAAATTAACCGAAGAGGCAAAGCTGTTGTTAGAGCTACTTACTGATCAAATTTATTTACTGTGGGGGTAGGATCCTACAGGGCAAGTCCCCTGAAAAAATATGTATTGTGAAGGGCAGAACCTTGTACCTTGACTCCTTCTGCCCACTGTGACGTGTCCGTTGCAGACTGTGTGGGCAGAACATGGGTGTTCTAGGTGCCTGCTAAAGCAGTTCCACAAAAACGTTTCAGCTGAAGAACAGGTGAAGGAAACAAAAACAGGAGCGAAAAGAAAATCTGAATTTTCATACCAGCATTTCTGTCATATCTAATGAATAAACAAAATAATTTAAGATACAACAAAAAAAGAAAGAATTAGAAATGTCATGCCTAATTTTTATATTTGACTGAAAAGGAATGTTTTGGTAAGTCCTGCTATATTTTTTGCATGTGGTACACAACAAACTTGAAGTTAGAGTAATGCTAAATTAATTAATTCAGGTGTCTACAACTTACTTAAACATTTACAAATGAGCCAGTCATTCCATATGAGGCATCAGTCATCTCACAAAATAACAGATCACTTTCTAAAGATGCCTATTTTATCCCTTAACCAAGAAACCATCTCCCTATTCCTGTAGCAAATAAAAAAGTCAGCATTTGCATCTTGTAGAAGCAGCATTTTCCACAGCACTTTAGTCATGCAAAATTTGTCTTGTCTACCTGAATAGTCCAGCAGATAACTGCTCTAATACTACCTGACCTCTCTGTAGTACAGATGGTTGCAGAAGGCATCTAGTAAATGCAAAAGATTCCAAACAAACAAAAATTGTAACAGCTTCACACGAGGTGTGAATAATCTAAAAGACTATTTGAAAGTAGGCACTAATATATGAAGTTGCCAAGTTGCTTTCTTCAGCATAAATATATCTCAATTAAAAACATATGCTTGGCATCAAAGCTGTCACCAAGCAAACAGTAGCTGTTTGTGTAAGTTTTTCAAAACATTTAATACTTCCAGCAGGCTGAACCTTAGGATTTGATTTGTGTAGCAAAGCTAGCCCCCTTTAAATGTATTTATTAATCCTAATAAATGGATTCCTGTTGCTTGTCCTCTATCCTCCCCAGATTTGTTGTCAGAAGTGGCCTCCATGGCCTCTCTCAAGGAAATGGAGCACGTACCATTTAAACCATTTGAGGTAAGTGAGCCAAGACAGATTAGAGCATCTTGAATGAGATCCAAGAAAATGACCAGGGTGGACAGGAGGACATGGGACAGCAGGAGAAAGGAGAGGACAGATGTTTATCTCCTAAGAAGTGGAGCACTCTGACGCTACACCAGCTCAATAACGCTCTGCTCTCCAAGTCAGTATAGCCAAAAAAGTAGGGAAATTGTTGGGATACCTACATGTTGGAGAGAGTGACGCTGGAAATACGACAATATCTTTCTGTGGACTGATGTGCAGTGCCACCGTGGACACTGTGGTGGCACAGGTCACCTTGCAGGTGCAGGAGGGTTCACAGCAGGGGCACTGAGAGATGTCAAAAACTATGGAGAGAGCTTGAAAAGGAAGGTTCCCCCTAGGAATGGATCATGGAAGAGGATCAAAATTTATAAGCAATAAAAGGAATTTCAGGAGCTCTGTCTTAATTCATAACTCCAGAACACGCAATAAATGAATTTTAAACATGCTAATAGAAAATACTTATTTTGCAAAACAGAAAATTATATGATTTCCTTACAAGCAAGAATTTAGCAATAGGCAAAAGAGACTAAGACACTTTTTTGGATATAGAAATATCCAGATTTAATATTTTTCAAGTCAGCAACTTTGAGAAAAAAGTTGATCTTCATAAACCTATTTTCACACAGGAAAGAAGCTCTTCAGCTGGAGGATAAAACGCATGCTTCTAGCAACTACATGATGGCACAGCAGCATCAGGCTATCAGAGCATTGATATCATGCCCTGAAATGTATCTTTCTGGCCACTCTTTGAAAAAAAGACACTATTGATCTCATCTACATTGCAAGTTCTATGCCCCTCAAATATCTAGCAAACATTCAAGAGGAGTCAAATGTAATACTGCAACATATACTAAAATTATCATAAATTATAACCATGTTCTAAAGTAATACATATAATCCATTCCTTAATTTTGCTGCTGCCTTCATTTTTTTCACTTCTTTATTTACTTTCCTAGTAGAAACCTCTAGATGATTTCAGCTGTGCAATATAGCCCACTCATTGAACTAATTACAATATAAATTTCTAGTCAATTTATTTAACTAAGCACCGCTCGGAAATTTCTTGGGAAACCTTTATCAACTTAGTGAAAACTTTTGTGTATGTAAATGATTTGAAAGAACATAAGGAGAAATACATTGAAATTTAGCTTTTAGAAAGCTGATGAATAAGCTAATCCATTATTGAGTGGCTCAATGTTCAGTTGTTTAAAAATGGCATACAAACAAAAATCCTGGAGAAAGCTATTGTTCTGAGCTATTTTCTTTTCTTAATTAGTGCTAATGCTATTTTTTAAAACTACTCTCTGCTTTATGTACCTTCAATCTGAACACATAACTAGGCAAAATATAGAAAATAAGTGCAACAAATTATTTCCAGTGTTAAAATGCGCACCTTAAGTTTGAATTGCAGTACTCAGTAAATAACTGAATTCAGGCTTCTTTTTGGGTAAATTGAATATGTTAATTTTATTCATCAAAACCAAAGGCACAGTGCACATACATACAAACCCAGCAGAAACAAAGGGAGGTCATTGGGCTAATCACTTTGGCTTATTTCCCTTTTCTCTACTCCCATCTGCTTATTATTTTCTCTGCTCTCTTTGTATTTAAGAGGAGCAACCTGAACATAGGCTGAAATTTGACCTACTTTTTCTTGCTTGTTTTAATTACTTTCTTTTGGGGGGCAACATTCTGTAATTTCTATGCCTTTTATTTCACACGCAGTTTTCCTTGAAATCAAACTAAATAACGCCATGATTCTGCCACTTCTGAGAAGCCCTGTAGCAGGACGCTAGTGAAGTGTCATCTTCACAGATGGATTTTTGCATTCAGTGTCTTACACGCGATTGGGGTCTGACTATAAAGGAACAGGTTATCTTAAGCCTGCATGAAATTATAACCAAAGAGACTGCAGGACAAACTAATAAGAACAGAGCAGTGCATTTCAAGCATGTGGTAATTAGGAACAAAATAAAACTAGTGTATTCTTTTCGAATTATTTTTGCTGCAAATAGATTCACTTCATCTTTTCTTAAACACTTTGCTCCTCACAGGCCTGCAGAGACAGAGTTACTTATTAATCAAAGGCTGCAGAAAAGGAATTTTAACTGTGGTTGAGCACAATTATTTGAGATGAAAGAAAACAACCTTAAGTAGAAAAATCAAATCAAAAAGTACAAGTACTCTGCTCTGGTATCAGTGATGCCAACCTCTCCAAGGGAGTACTTAAAATTTCCTCACAATGGAAATAGAGCCAAGACTGATTGCAGAAACAGGCAAAGCCCTTTAAAACAGTTCTCCAGGACTAAAAACACATCGGCGGTAAAGCAGATAGATACAAGATCTTGCTCCGTGAGCAATTCAGGAGTCACTGAGACTCCTGCAGCCACAGGCCAAGATCACTGACTAAATGTGAGAGGGTTCTGCTGCTGGGATGAGGAATGAGTAAAGAAGCCTTGAAGGCAGAGATCCTGAGGTAGTGTTTTAATTGATTAATTTATTGTTTAGGATAGGTAAGGTACAAGAAAAACAAACAAAACAAAACAAAAACCCAACAGAGCTTTAACAAAAATTAAATATAGGATAGAGAGAAGATCATGCAGGCAGACTTACTGGGGAGGGAAAATTAAAAAAAGAAAAAAGAAAATCAAACAAAATAAAAACCAAAGTAGACCCTTAAAATGAACTGATTTTAGATTTTTTAGATCTATATGCTCCACACAAAAATCATGGCCTTTCCTATAACTAAACCCTGTTCAATCACTTCCAGTGTTTAGAAGATAAGGGGCAGCTTTAACTTTCTCAGACCTGTGAGGAGAAACACGACTGCAAGGCAGTCCAGTGAAGGTCACAGGAGAATAGAGAGCCTGGACACAGGTTAGTTGTGGAGCAGAGGAGTTGGTATTTCATGTTATTTTTGATGAATCTGTCTTATCCTATAAAAGCAAACTCAGGCTCTCTTAGACTTCCCACCCGTCTCCACCTAGCTCGAAACACTTTTGCTCACCTGCATCTGCTTGCAGAGATCATGGTGGCAAGATAAGTAGCTAGATACAGCTTAGATCCAAACACTGTAAAGCTCTGCAATTACATGAGACCTGGTCCATTCTAACAACGGGATCATCGATGAGGCAAAGCTGAACATCCTGCTCCAGTCTGAGAGGGGCAAAAAATGATACTGTAAAAATAAAAAGGCCTCCTATCTGTCCAGCACACCTTCAAAGATGCTCAGCTGGGGACTATAAATGCAGTCAAGAAATACGGACAAAAGGTTTGTGACAAGGGTAGCTCTGCTACCTTCTTGGAGAATCTTGCCTCGAAGGCAAGAGTGAACATCCCATACTAGGGAAAACTCTTACGGAAAATTCTCTCAACCACAAACTTCACCCCATAAAGCAGTCCTATCTCTGTCACAGAATCAAGAATTTTCTTTAAAAGCAAAAATGCATCAAACGACAGTTCTATTATGTGGCACACATCCAGGACAGCCTACAGGAGAAACTTGGAAGAGAAGGATTTTATTCCTGAAGGGGTAATTTCTTCCATTCTCTGCATACCCAGCTCGTTCCATAGGGCATGAATCCTGTCCCAGACAGCAAGGCTTGCGCATTTACTGTTCTCTTCTGGGGAATAGGTAATGAGCACGGCCTAGATGTCTGGAGTTCTTGCCAAATTGTTTATTTATTGAGAAATACGATTGCTCCTCATACTGAGAGGTTGCAGCAGCAGAGAGGCTGCTGTAGAAAGAAGGACAAAGAGAGAATGTGAGTCCCATTTGGTAGCATCTGTCATTACACATAGCAGAAGCTGCACTTTTAATCCAGTGCTTGCTACAGCAAACTAAGAGACATAGTCTCATTCATCAGCATCACTGTATAGGTCAGAACAGGCAGACACGGCATATCAATTTAACCAGGGACACTCTTCCAAAAGACCTCAGGAAATCTTTCACCAAACAATTCCAGTAACTCTAGGAAGACCCTGGGCCATTCAAACAGAGCAGCAGGCATAGGCATAGATATTCTTCTGTTGGAAATGCCACTAGATATCAAAGGAAAGAAAGAGTGAAATCAAAGTTGTCCTTTCCCTTCTTCCTGGAACTGCAGCATGGGAGGTGGGATGCAGATCTTCAGCCAGATGCATCTTTATTTTGATGATGAAAGACCTAGAGTGTCAATCTGGATCACAATCCAACCTGGATCTCAACTCTTAACTTGGAATCCAGGGCAGAAAAAAAAAGGACCTGCTTAAGGGAAATCTTTAATGCTCCCTCTGGTGCTTCTTTCTGTTCAAAGCCTCACACCTGCAGATGAGGGAAGGGAAGGGAAGGGAAGGGAAGGGAAGGGAAGGGAAGGGAAGGGAGGGGAAGGGAAGGGAAGGGAAGGGGAAG
>NW_028288636.1:0-56176 GCF_059628265.1 Tinamus guttatus
TGATTTTTAATTGTCCTTGGTATAAGAATCTAATTTGACACATTTTGAGGATGCCCTGAGGCCTTCCCAAATCTCGTACACAGAATTGCTAGCATCATACATGAGGGAAGCACTACTTGTACGTGGTAAATGCTAGAACATTTCTTCCTGAATGTTCAGAGGATTCTCATCCTTGCAAGCAGTTTCCTTTAGTGCAGGGTGCCGGGTTAAGGGTAAGGGAGGGATTCTGGCGGTCCAGCCATAAGTGTTGGTCAGGTGTCATTCCCGATTCCTGCTCCGCTTATCAGTGCTAGGCCCTGTCATTTATACTATTAGGTGGAAGAAGACACGGCCATGATATGGTCATCCTCATAAGGTGATCCTTCCAGAATTTGCAGACAAGTTGCGTAAGATTCTCTACTCCCTGCAGCATGAGTGAGTGGCATTGTGCACTGCCAGTGGGTGCCTCTGCAAGACTTTCCAGATTCTTATTTGAGAAGTCCTTGAAAAGTGCATGCAAACTCCAGCATATGTTCTTGCTGCATCAGTGTCTGTGTGTGCCTTTTTGCTTGCTCATTCCATATGTATTGTTGGAGGGTGGTATTTGAGTAGGGCAAGTGGATTACTCTAGGCCTGAAAAGTGTATTGTTGACAGAGATTTTATGTGGAATGTGTGGGTGTTGGGGACAGCTTTTTAGTAGGGAAATGCTGCAAAGGGAAATGCAGCTGTGGTGCCCGTGCTGGGAATGGATGAAAGGAAGCAGGGGCAATGTTTGGAGGCTTCGCTAAGCATGCAGTGGCTAGTGATTTTAGCTGTGAGGCCTGTCTTTTGTGGGAGGTGATTGAGCAGGGTGACCATGCTGGTAGCAAGGTGTGAGAATTGTGGTGTAATGGTTGGGAGGGAATGAAGCAGAGCAAGCAAGCGTTGTGAGGCTGCCCTCCTCATAGAGAGTGAAGGCTTTGTTCTGTCAGTCATTTACATATAAATCCCCCTTGCCGGTGCACATGTGCAGCATGAACAAAGAAATGTGTGAATGAAGCATGCAGCTTCCTGAGTGCATGAATGAAGCATGCAGCAACATGAATGAAGGGCAGCATGAATGAAGGACTACCATCTCTACATGTGCTTTGGTGAAATCCTGGCTCCAGAAATGACTTCTCAAGCAATCTCTCTTAAGCAGCTCTGTGGAGGGGAGTTTGGGAGGTCTGCTTGACAACAGGTCAAGCAGGAGGCAGCAATGTGCCCTTGTGTCAAGGATGGCCAGAGGGATGCTGGCCTGCATGAGGAGGAGTGTTGGCAGCAGGTGGAGGGGGCTGATCGTGCCCCTCTCCTCAGCTCTGCTCAGGCCACACCTGGACTCTCGTGTGCAGAAATATTGTGGGCTGCCCAGGACAAGAGGGATGTGGAACTTGCAGAGAGCGACCAGCTTAGTGCCACAAAGATGATGAAGGAACTGGAGCGTCTATCTTATGAGGAAAGAGTAAGCGATTTGGGCCTGTTTATCCTGGAAAAAACAAGAGTGAGAGGGGAACTTATCAAGAGGTACAAACAGCTGAGGGGAGGATGTAAAAAGGACAGGGCCAAACTCTTCTCGGTGGTGCCCAGCAATAGCCCAAGAGCTAAAGGGTATAGATTGCAACACAGTTACAATGGATGCAAATTGCTACAAACTTTCAATGTGCATATGAGGAAGGGCTTTTTGACAGTTAGGGTGACGGAGCACTGGAAGCGAGTGTCCAGCGAGGTTGTGCAGGCTCCTTCTTTGGAGCTCTTCCAAAGCCTCCTGGGTGTGATCCTGTGCAACGCGCTGTAGGAGTCCCTGCTTGTGCAGGAGGGGGTTGGACTGATGATCTCGAGAGGTCCCTTCCAACGTCAACCCCTGTGTGACTGTGTGACTTGGGAGGGCTCCGTGGGCACCCAGGACGGCAGTGATGTTGGAAGGGCAGTGGTGGGGTTTTGTCAGGCCGTAAGGCCTCTTCTCTTGTGGCACCGAGTTGTCACCATGAGCAACTGGCAGATGGCCCTGCAGACGGCAGAGGGACAGAGCAGCCTCCATCGTAGTCCCCAGCACGGGGCCCTTCCTGGCAGCAGCCCATTTCTGCACCAGCTTCCTTCGGGGACACTGCCCCCCGTGACGCGGTCCCTGAGTGTGTCCCAGCCCTGCAGGGCCCTGTGTCCCCCAGGGCTTTGTGGAGTTCAGCCCTGCATCTCCAGGCCCCGTGTCCCTGGGGCGCGACAGCTTCCCTTTGCCTGTGGCTTGGGCCGTGCGGGGACACGTTGTGTGCGCCACCCGGAGAGTTGAGAGCTGCCCCACAGTGGGGCTGGGGCTTCTTCCCCAGGGCCACATGTGAATGGAATTCCAGGAAGGAATTTTTTGCTGTTGCTCCCATGCCCCTGGTGCACACAGGGCTCCACACACACACCTGCGGTGGGGATGGTTTTTTGTGCCTGAGCTCACTTGGAAAAAACTGGCAACATATGAGCAATGATACAGGAATATATATTTAAACAAGCGCAAGAAAGAATAACAAAAACAATAATAACGACAACAATATCAATAACAGTAACAACAACAATATCAAAAACAATATAAACAATATCAACAACAACCAAAAACTACTGTGACGCTACATAGAAAAAAATCCAGAAAAGAGTCCAGGGCTGGAGTCCTCATGCCCAGCGTTTCCTGGTAGCAGCCTGGGTGAAGGGGAGCTTGGTCTGCAAGGGAAAAGGAGGCATGAGCAGGGCCGAGGAGCGGCTCGGGGGCTCCCGTGGAGCAGAGGCTCTTTGGCGGCTGCGCGGGCTCTTTGGCAGCAGCACTGCCGTCATTGGTGCCCTGGCAGAGGCTTGGCGTGGCCAGCGCAGCCCAGAGGCCGGCAGAGGGGCTGAGGCAGCAGGTGCCCAGGCCTTGGGCGCTCCTGCGCCCTGTGCAGCTCTGCCCCGGCGCCGCGGCCCGCCAGAGCGCCCGCACACCTGGGCCAGGCTCCCGCGCGGCTGCTCCCCAAAGGCAGCGCGGAGCAGCGCCAAGGGGCCGGGCACAGCCCCAGCTCTGCCCGTGCAGCCGGCAGCAGGGGCCATACCTGGGGGCTGCAGCTGGAGCTCTCCCAATCCATCGGCTCTTCTTGGCTGCAGCCGACCAGGGTGATGCTCCCCACGGTCTGGAAGAGAGGAGGAGACCTTGGTGGGGACGGTGCATGGGGAAGAGGAAGGGCAAGGGCATCCAGGGGCTACGGGGGCTGTACCTGGCTGCTGCCGTAACTGAGCCACTCCATAGGCTCAGGGTGGTCCCCTGACGGCCCCCTATCCATGTGCGGAGCCTGTAAGAGAGAGGGAGGCATTTTCAAGACAAGTCCCAGAGCTGGGGAGGTCTGGCCCCAGGGCCCCTCTTCCTGCAGCGAGAATCGGGAAAGCGAGAAGGGGCCAACCCCATCCCCAGCTGTCCATGTGCACCCGGCAGCAGCAGCAATACCTGGAGGGCACAGCTAGAGGTCTCCCACTCCATAGGCTCTTCATCCTGGCTGCATCCAGCCAGGCTGTGGGTTCCTGGGCTCTGGAAGAGAGCAGGAGAGCATAGGGGGACAGTCATGGTGGCAGATCTGGCTCTGTGCATGGGGCCTCGTGTGCCCTGCGTGCACAGGGCAGGCGGTGCAAAGAGCCAGGGCGCCAGGCTCAGGCAGCAGCCCCCGAGGCCTTGGCCGCTCCTGGCCCTGGCGCAGCTCTGCCCCAGCACCCAGGCCTGCCAGAGCTCCCTGCCACCTCTGCCACCAGCCCTGCGGCTGCTCTCGCAGAGCCAAACGCCAGCCGTCCCCACGCAGCCTCTGCCTGCGCGCACAGTACCTGCACAGAGCTCTCCCACTCCATCTCTTCAACTGGAGAGTTGTCCATTTTTTTAAGTCTCCACCAACTGCAAAAGAAAAGGAGTCATTGTCATTTGCAGCCGTGAGAGCAGGTGTCTCTGTCCCAGCAGCCGCTTGGTGTCTCCGTGTGTGGGAGTGGTGGGGCACAGAGCTGGGCCTGCCCGCGGCAGCCTCCTTGTCCCCGGCAGGCCCTTTTGCAGTTGGGGAGCCGAGTGGCAAGTAGAGGAGAGAGAAGGGCAATGTCAGCGGTGTGAGTGCCAAGTGTCGCGCGGTGGCTTTGGGTCCTCCCCTGGGAGGCATCGCGCAGGCTGCCCTGCAGCCCCGCAGCTCCCCTGCATCTTGTGGGCACCACGGGTGGCCCCTGGTGCTGCGCGGCCCTGCTGCTCACCTGGCCTTGCTGCTGCGTGGCCAGCACTGGGGCCACTGTGAGGCGCAGCCCTGGGAAGCTTCCGTGTTCCCATGGCGATAACTGCCCCTCTGGGATGTTCCAGTGCTCCGTGGGGGGAGGAGGGCAGCGGCAGGGGCCAGGGGGGCCGCCGTGAGGAAGGGTCTGCATGTGCTGGACTCCCCCTGGCACTGCTGAGCCTGGCGGCAGAGAGCAGTGCGTGGCCTTGGGCTTGCTGGGTGCCAAGGAGGGCTCCTCACGCAGCCCCATGGTGCTGCTGGTGGCTGCCTGCCCAGAGGCCGGACTCCACTTGGGGCTCTGCTTACACCCCTGCAAGCAGCCTTGAATGCCTTCATCTTTCTTCCCTGCTCCACTCCTGCCCTTACCGCCTGATAGTCTCGAGACAGCTTTCTTTTCCATGGTCTAGACATGTTCCTTGGCAGTGCAATGAGTGCGAAGGGCAGTTGTGCCCAGGGCCGGGTGTGCATGTCCTCAACAGAGCCCTTGTGAGTTGGTGGTTGCCTGGGAGCCCCTGGTGTGCTGCTGGGCTCCTTCTCTTGTCCTGCCGTGCACCTTGCAGGTGCCATGTGCTGTGGCTGAGAGCAGCCTTGGTGCGGCTCCTGCACTGCTGCCCCTACCACGGCCTCCTCGGGCTGCAGAGGGCAGAGCAGGCACAAATGTGCCCTCAGCAGCAGCAGGGAGCTGCAGCTGCTGCAGCTCTGCCCAGCACTGGGCTACAATGCTCACTTGCTAATGGAGGTGATTTCCCAGCCTTTGGGTAAGGACAGGAAAGCCAAGGGCAGATGGAGCAGGAGATCCCCCTCACGCAGAGGAAAATCCCTCCAAAATCAAGCAGTGCAACCCCTGCTCCGAAGTGCTGGAGCCCAGAGGAGCATCTTGCTGCTCGCCAAGCTTGCTTGCTGGCATGCTGAAAGGGGCTCCCGCTGGACAGAGTAACCTCCTTCCTGGTCCCCAGATCTTGGCATCTCCCATGCCGACAGAAATGTTCTTCGCATCCCTGACATCACAAGCTCAGAAACAAGAACCCTGCTTATCCAGTGTCACCTTTTTCTAATTAAAGACCAAACTTCATAAATATATTTTAAAATTGCTGACTTTCCCAAGTATGGAAAAGCTGTGCTGTGCTTGCTGAAGCCAAGGTGCCTTCCCCCTTAACTCTATTGGTGCTGGGAGTGCAATTGCAGGCTGAGTGTTTGGCTCCAGTTTTATCTGGGGCAATGGGCCAGGGATTATAGACAAAGGGGATTTACCCTCCTCTCCCTCTGCCTTCCCCTTCCCCAAACACTGTCTCAAAATACAGAATTGGGATCGTGTCAAACCCTGGTTCCTTTGGTTCCAGCAGCAATTCAGCAGCACACAAAGAGTTAAATTATGGCATGAGAGTTTGGCCATGTGTTGAGAGGCCACTTGGCTTTTAGCGGAGGATCTCTAAGCCGTGCGCCTGTTCCTGTGCTGCTCACGGCGGCATCAGGGAGGCCGGTGCGCAGGACAGGAGCTGCTCCCTGGGGCAGTGCAGCCCCGCGGCGCAGGGGACAGGGACACTGCGCCCTGGGCACCTGTGCAGAGCAGGGGGGGTCTTTTCTCCCCTTTGGAAGCAGCTTGGGAAACAGCCAAATACAGGGGTGGAAAGCAGGTTTGGTTGAACTTCCCAGCAAGTGAACAAACTCCCAAGAGCTGAGTGCTTAGCTCTAGGTTAGGGGATCAAGTGCAGCACGGGCAGGTACCAGGACACGTAGCCCCTCTTCCCCCGCACACCTCAGCCCCAGCCCAGCGCCCTCCTGCCAGCAGCCCGTGTGCTTGCGGTGCGCTCTGCGAGCCGCCGTGCCGGCCTCTTGTGCAAGCGCTGTGGTCTCCAGGGCCTCCGCTCCAAGGAGCCCCATCTCTATTGAAGCCATGGATGAGAAGCCCTGTGTCCCTGTCCACGTGGACGTCCATAGGAAGCCGTTGCTGTCCTTGGGCAGCACAGGGATGTGCTGCCCTCACCAAACAGAGTCCCCACAAGGGGCCGCAGCACCCGCTCCCCACAGCCTCTGCAAGGGGCAGTGTGGGGCTGCTGGAGCAGCGCAGCAAGGTGTGCGGCCAAACGCACCCGTCTGCCAGCCAAGGCAGGCGCCCTCGCGCAGCGCCTCTCTGCAGGAGCACCGGGGCATGGCCTGGTACCAACTGCCGCCACCATGGCCAGGCCAAGCCCAGCATGCAGCTGCCACTCCTTCCTTCCCACCCATTTCAATTGCAGGGTTTTGGTGATATTTCAGTGGAAAACAAACCTGGTGTAAATGTTTTTTGTGGAGCTTAACAATCTCTTTGCAAAGTTCCTCATTCCTTGAGCTTAAAAGAGCCAGGTTATTAACCACCATAGCAGCATTTCTAACCAAAACACTACGACTTAAGCAGGCCAGGAGTGCCAGGAGCTGCTGTCACTCTAACCCATTCCTGGCGCCCAACGCAGGGCTGGGACCGGCCAGGTGATGCCTTGAACTGCAGCTCCCCCCTCTTGAGAAGCAGGTGGAGGTGTTTAGGATATTCACCAAACTACAGCTGCTTGCAGTTAAGAAATGATGAGTTATGTGTGAAACTTATGCATTGATTCTTGGACAAAAGCATCTTGCAGCAGTTTGAAGGAGGGTGATCCAGTCTAGAAGAGACATGGTGTTATTGGAGTAAGTCCAGCTAAGGGCCCCTTAGACGATTAGGGGACTGGAGCCTCTCTCATATGAGGTGTAGCTGAGCGAGCTGGGGCTGCATAGCCTGGAGAAGAGAGGACGGAGGAGAGTTTTATCAATGTGCTTAAGTATCCAAAGGGAGGCTGTGATAAGGACAGGTCCAGATTTTTTTCAGTGATGCTCAGTGACAATGATGAAAGGTAATGGGCACAAATTGAAACACAGGAAGGTTTTTCTGAGAATAAGGAAGGTGTCTGAGCATAGGAACAGGCTGCAGAGGAAGGCAGTGGAGTTTCCAGCCCTGGCAATACTGAACAGGTGTCTGGGCAGGGTCTTGGGCCGCCTGCTGGAGGTAGCCCTGTCAAAGCGTGAGGATGAACAAGGTCTCTGAAGGCCCTTTCCAATCTGAGCCATCCTGGAATGTTTAAAGCTAGAATATATCCTTCATGCAGGCAATGTGGAACTTCAGTGTTTCAGAGTGAAACTGATACCCGAGCTCCTGCGTTGGTATTTGTCCAGTGTAAGATGGTTATTGCAATCTATCTTATGACCTTGGCGTTTGCAAAAGTTTTGTTCTTTTCTTTACTTATTTACTTATTTTTCCTGGCCATGTCTGTCTATGATGTATGCTCTACCCCTTAGAAAACTCCTTATAGTCCATGAAAATGCAAATATTATTTTCTAGGAGTTCTCTGTAACATGACAAGTTCTACATTTTTTTTATTTTTATTTACTGATTTTTTTTTTCCTTACACTGACCAAGAAACCCTGAAGTGTTTTGACTTTTCTTTAGGAGGCCAAGGCAGGATGCCCCACACTGTCTCCTGAGGAGCTCTCAAATTGACTCAAACTGTCTCCTTATGTCCGCTGTGCAGCGCTTGAGGAGATACTTCCCAAGAAGCAGCTTGATATTCCTGACAGAACAGGAAATGCCTGCATGTCCCGGATGGAACCTGCCTCAGTGGGTGGATTCACATGCCACACTTGCCACCGTGTGCTCTGCTGGTCACTGACTCCTTGAGAGATGTTCTGCAGGTGTCCTCACTACTCCTCTAACTGCATCAGGGGGGAAAGGAAACAACGGAATCCTACCAAGCACTTAACCTGAGCAAACTCTGTGTCTCCTGGAAGTCAGGACATTGAACAGCTTCAGCAAAAGGTCTTCTGCTTTGCTGGAGAAGCAGATGGTGCCTACAGTGATGATCTGGAAATCACAAGAGCACTAGGACCTGCCATAGTCCCTGTTCCCCAAGGGGCTGAGGGACAGAGCAGCCTCCATCGTGGTCCCCAGTACGGGGCCCTTCCTGGCAGCAGCCCATTTCTGCACCAGCTGCCTCCGGGGACACTGCCCCCCGTGACATGGTCCCTGAGCGTGTCCCAGCCCTGCTGGGCCCTGTGTCCCCCAGGGGCTCGTGGAGTTCGGCCCTGCATCTCCAGGCCCCGTATCCATGGGGCGGGACAGCTTCCCTTTGCCTGTGGCTTGCGCCCTGAGGGGACCCATTGTGTGCGGCACCCGGAGAGTTGAGAGCTGCCCCGCGGTGGGGCTGGGGCTTCTTCCCCTTTGGGCATCCTGTGGGACACGTGTGCAGGTCAGGTGAAGGAAGGCCCTACACTTAGGGATTAATAGCAGGTTGATTTTTAATTGTCCTTGGTATAAGAATCTAATTTGACACATTTTGAGGATGCCCTGAGGCCTTCCCAAATCTCGTACACAGAATTGCTAGCATCATACATGAGGGAAGCACTACTTGTACGTGGTAAATGCTAGGACATTTCTTCCTGAATGTTCAGAGGATTCTCATCCTTGCAAGCAGTTTCCTTTAGTGCAGGGTGCCGGGTTAAGGGTAAGGGAGGGATTCTGGCGGTCCAGCCATAAGTGTTGGTCAGGTGTCATTCCCGATTCCTGCTCCGCTTATCAGTGCTAGGCCCTGTCATTTATACAATTAGGTGGAAGAAGACACGCCCATGATATGGTCATCCTCATAAGGTGATCCTTCCAGAATCTGCAGACAAGTTGCATAAGATTCTCTACTCCCTGCAGCATGAGTGAGTGGCATTGTGCACTGCCAGTGGGTGCCTCTGCAAGACTTTCCAGATTCTTATTTGAGAAGTCCTTGAAAAGTGCATGCAAACTCCAGCATATGTTCTTGCTGCATCAGTGTCTGTGTGTGCCTTTTTGCTTGCCCATTCCATATATATTGTTGGAGGGTGGTATTTGAGTAGGGCAAGTGGATTACTCTAGGCCTGAAGAGAAAAGTGTATTGTTGACAGAGATTTTATGTGGAATGTGTGGGTGTTGGGGACAGCTTTTTAGTAGGGAAATGCTGCAAAGGGAAATGCAGCTGTGGTGCCCGTGCTGGGTAGGGATGAAAGGAAGCAGGGGCAATGTTTGGAGGCTTCGCTAAGCATGCAGTGGCTAGTGATTTTAGCTGTGAGGCCTGTCTTTTGTGGGAGGTGATTGAGCAGGGTGACCATGCTGGTAGCAAGGTGTGAGAATTGTGGTGTAATGGTTGGGAGGGAATGAAGCAGAGCAAGCAAGCATTGTGAGGCTGCCCTCCTCATAGAGAGTGAAGGCTTTGTTCTGTCAGTCATTTACATATAAATCCCCCTTGCCGGTGCACATGTGCAGCATGAACAAAGAAATGTGTGAATGAAGCATGCAGCTTCCTGAGTGCATGAATGAAGCATGCAGCAACATGAATGAAGGGCAGCATGAATGAAGGACTACCATCTCTACATGTGCTTTGGTGAAATCCTGGCTCCAGAAATGACTTCTCAAGCAATCTCTCTTAAGCAGCTCTGTGGAGGGGAGTTTGGGAGGTCTGCTTGACAACAGGTCAAGCAGGAGGCAGCAATGTGCCCTTGTGTCAAGGATGGCCAGAGGGATGCTGGCCTTCACGAGGAGGAGTGTTGGCAGCAGGTGGAGGGGGCTGATCGTGCCCCTCTCCTCAGCTCTGCTCAGGCCACACCTGGACTCTTGTGTGCAGAAATATTGTGGGCTGCCCAGGACAAGAGGGATGTGGAACTTGCAGAGAGTGACCAGCTTAGTGCCACAAAGATGATGAAGGAACTGGAGCGTCTATCTTATGAGGAAAGAGTAAGCGATTTGGGCCTGTTTATCCTGGAAAAAACAAGAGTGAGAGGGGAACTTATCAAGAGGTACAAACAGCTGAGGGGAGGATGTAAAAAGGACAGGGCCAAACTCTTCTCGGTGGTGCCCAGCAATAGCCCAAGAGCTAAAGGGTGTAGATTGCAACACAGTTACAATGGATGCAAATTGCTACAAACTTCCAATGTGCATATGAGGAAGGGCTTTTTGACAGTTAGGGTGACGGAGCACTGGAAGCGGGTGTCCAGCGAGGTTGTGCAGGCTCCTTCTTTGGAGCTCTTCCAAAGCCTCCTGGGTGTGATCCTGTGCAACGCGCTGTAGGAGTCCCTGCTTGTGCAGGAGGGGGTTGGACTGATGATCTCGAGAGGTCCCTTCCAACGTCAACCCCTGTGTGACTGTGTGACTTGGGAGGGCTCCGTGGGCACCCAGGACGGCAGTGATGTTGGAAGGGCAGTGGTGGGGTTTTGTCAGGCCGTAAGGCCTCTTCTCTTGTGGCACCGAGTTGTCACCATGAGCAACTGGCAGATGGCCCTGCAGACGGCAGAGGGACAGAGCAGCCTCCATCGTAGTCCCCAGCACGGGGCCCTTCCTGGCAGCAGCCCATTTCTGCACCAGCTGCCTCCAGGGACACTGCCCCCCGTGACATGGTCCCTGAGCGTGTCCCAGCCCTGCAGGGCCCTGTGTCCCCCAGGGGCTTGTGGAGTTCAGCCCTGCATCTCCAGGCCCCGTGTCCCTGGGGCGCGACAGCTTCCCTTTGCCTGTGGCTTGGGCCCTGCGGGGACACGTTGTGTGCGGCACCCGGAGAGTTGAGAGCTGCCCCACAGTGGGGCTGGGGCTTCTTCCCCAGGGCCACATGCGAATGGAATTCCAGGAAGGAATTTTTTGCTGTTGCTCCCATGCCCCTGGTGCACACAGGGCTCCACACACACACCTGCGGTGGGGATGGTTTTTTGTGCCTGAGCTCACTTGGAAAAAACTGGCAACATATGAGCAATGATACAGGAATATATATTTAAACAAGAGCAAGAAAGAATAACAAAAACAATAATAACGACAACAATATCAATAACAGTAACAACAACAATATCAAAAACAATATAAACAATATCAACAACAACCAAAAACTACTGTGACGCTACATAGAAAAAAATCCACAAAAGAGTCCAGGGCTGGAGTCCTCATGCCCAGCGTTTCCTGGTAGCAGCCTGGGTGAAGGGGAGCTTGGTCTGCAAGGGAAAAGGAGGCATCAGCAGGGCCGAGGAGCGGCTCGGGGGCTCCCGTGGAGCAGAGGCTCTTTGGCGGCTGCGCGGGCTCTTTGGCAGCAGCGCTGCCGTCATTGGTGCCCTGGCAGAGGCTTGGCGTGGCCAGCGCAGCCCAGAGGCCGGCAGAGGGGCTGAGGCAGCAGGTGCCCAGGCCTTGGGCGCTCCTGCGCCCTGTGCAGCTCTGCCCCGGCGCCGCGGCCCGCCAGAGCGCCCGCACACCTGGGCCAGGCTCCCGCGCGGCTGCTCCCCAAAGGCAGCGCGGAGCAGCGCCAAGGGGCCGGGCACAGCCCCAGCTCTGCCCGTGCAGCCGGCAGCAGGGGCCATACCTGGGGGCTGCAGCTGGAGCTCTCCCAATCCATCGGCTCTTCTTGGCTGCAGCCGACCAGGGTGATGCTCCCCATGGTCTGGAAGAGAGGAGGAGACCTTGGTGGGGACGGTGCATGGGGAAGAGGAAGGGCAAGGGCATCCAGGGGCTACGGGGGCTGTACCTGGCTGCTGCCGTAACTGAGCCACTCCATAGGCTCAGGGTGGTCCCCTGAAGGCCCCCTATCCATGTGCGGAGCCTGTAAGAGAGAGGGAGGCGTTTTCAAGACAAGTCCCAGAGCTGGGGAGGTCTGGCCCCAGGGCCCCTCTTCCTGCAGCGAGAATCGGGAAAGCGAGAAGGGGCCAACCCCATCCCCAGCTGTCCATGTGCACCCGGCAGCAGCAGCAATACCTGGAGGGCACAGCTAGAGGTCTCCCACTCCATAGGCTCTTCATCCTGGCTGCATCCAGCCAGGCTGTGGGTTCCTGGGCTCTGGAAGAGAGCAGGAGAGCATAGGGGGACAGTCATGGTGGCAGATCTGGCTCTGTGCATGGGGCCTCGTGTGCCCTGCGTGCACAGGGCAGGCGGTGCAAAGAGCCAGGGCGCCAGGCTCAGGCAGCAGCCCCCGAGGCCTTGGCCGCTCCTGGCCCTGGCGCAGCTCTGCCCCAGCACCCAGGCCTGCCAGAGCTCCCTGCCACCTCTGCCACTAGCCCTGCAGCTGCTCTCGCAGAGCCAAACGCCAGCCGTCCCCACGCAGCCTCTGCCTGCACGCACAGTACCTGCACTGAGCTTTCCCACTCCATCTCTTCAACTGGAGAGTTGTCCATTTTTTTAAGTCTCCACCAACTGCAAAAGAAAAGGAGTCATTGTCATTTGCAGCCGTGAGAGCAGGTGTCTCTGTCCCAGCAGCCGCTTGGTGTCTCCGTGTGTGGGAGTGGTGGGGCACAGAGCTGGGCCTGCCCGCGGCAGCCTCCTTGTCCCCGGCAGGCCCTTTTGCAGTTGGGGAGCCGAGTGGCAAGTAGAGGAGAGAGAAGGGCAATGTCAGCGGTGTGAGCGCCAAGTGTCGCGTGGTGGCTTTGGGGCCTCCCCTGGGAGGCATCGCGCAGGCTGCCCTGCAGCCCCGCAGCTCCCCTGCATCTTGTGGGCACCACGGGTGGCCCCTGGTGCTGCGCGGCCCTGCTGCTCACCTGGCCTTGCTGCTGCGTGGCCAGCACTGGGGCCACTGTGAGGCGCAGCCCTGGGAAGCTTCCGTGTTCCCGTGGCGATAACTGCCCCTCTGGGATGTTCCAGTGCTCCGTGGGGGGAGGAGGGCAGCGGCAGGGGCCAGGGGGGCCGCCGTGAGGAAGGGTCTGTGTGTGCTGGACTCCCCCTGGCACTGCTGAGCCTGGCGGCAGAGAGCAGTGCGTGGCCTTGGGCTTGCTGGGTGCCAAGGAGGGCTCCTCACGCAGCCCCATGGTGCTGCTGGTGGCTGCCTGCCCAGAGGCCGGACTCCACTTGGGGCTCTGCTTACACCCCTGCAAGCAGCCTTGAATGCCTTCATCTTTCTTCCCTGCTCCACTCCTGCCCTTACCGCCTGATAGTCTCGAGACAGCTTTCTTTTCCATGGTCTAGACATGTTCCTTGGCAGTGCAATGAGTGCGAAGGGCAGTTGTGCCCAGGGCCGGGTGTGCATGTCCTCAACAGAGCCCTTGTGAGTTGGTGGTTGCCTGGGAGCCCCTGGTGTGCTGCTGGGCTCCTTCTCTTGTCCTGCCGTGCACCTTGCAGGTGCCATGTGCTGTGGCTGAGAGCAGCCTTGCCTTCCCCCTTAACTCTATTGGTGCTGGGAGTGCAATTGCAGGCTGAGTGTTTGGCTCCAGTTTTATCTGGGGCAATGGGCCAGGGATTATAGACAGAGGGGATTTACCCTCCTCTCCCTCTGCCTTCCCCTTCCCCAAACACTGTCTCAAAATACAGAATTGGGATCGTGTCAAACCCTGGTTCCTTTGGTTCCAGCAGCAATTCAGCAGCACACAAAGAGTTAAATTATGGCATGAGAGTTTGGCCATGTGTTGAGAGGCCACTTGGCTTTTAGCGGAGGATCTCTAAGCCGTGCGCCTGTTCCTGTGCTGCTCACGGCGGCATCAGGGAGGCCGGTGCGCAGGACAGGAGCTGCTCCCTGGGGCAGTGCAGCCCCGCGGCGCAGGGGACAGGGACACTGCGCCCTGGGCACCTGTGCAGAGCAGGGGGGGTCTTTTCTCCCCTTTGGAAGCAGCTTGGGAAACAGCCAAATACAGGGGTGGAAAGCAGGTTTGGTTGAACTTCCCAGCAAGTGAACAAACTGCCAAGAGCTGAGTGCTTAGCTCTAGGTTAGGGGATCAAGTGCAGCACGGGCAGGTACCAGGACACGTAGCCTCTCTTCCCCCGCACACCTCAGCCCCAGCCCAGCGCCCTCCTGCCAGCAGCCCGTGTGCTTGCGGTGCGCTCCGCGAGCCGCCGTGCCGGCCTCTTGTGCAAGCGCTGTGGTCTCCAGGGCCTCCGCTCCAAGGAGCCCCATCTCTATTGAAGCCATGGATGAGAAGCCCTGTGTCCCTGTCCACGTGGACGTCCATGGGAAGCCGTTGCTGTCCTTGGGCAGCACAGGGATGTGCTGCCCTCACCAAACAGAGTCCCCACAAGGGGCCGCAGCACCCGCTCCCCACAGCCTCTGCAAGGGGCAGTGTGGGGCTGCTGGAGCAGCGCAGCAAGGTGTGCGGCCAAACGCACCCGTCTGCCAGCCAAGGCAGGCGCCCTCGCGCAGCGCCTCTCTGCAGGAGCACCGGGGCATGGCCTGGTACCAACTGCCGCCACCATGGCCAGGCCAAGCCCAGCATGCAGCTGCCACTCCTTCCTTCCCACCCATTTCAATTGCAGGGTTTTGGTGATATTTCAGTGGAAAACAAACCTGGTGTAAATGTTTTTTGTGGAGCTTAACAATCTCTTTGCAAAGTTCCTCATTCCTTGAGCTTAAAAGAGCCAGGTTATTAACCACCATAGCAGCATTTCTAACCAAAACACTACGACTTAAGCAGGCCAGGAGTGCCAGGAGCTGCTGTCACTCTAACCCATTCCTGGCGCCCAACGCAGGGCTGGGACCGGCCAGGTGATGCCTTGAACTGCAGCTCCCCCCTCTTGAGAAACAGGTGGAGGTGTTTAGGATATTCACCAAACTACAGCTGCTTGCAGTTAAGAAATGATGAGTTATGTGTGAAACTTATGCATTGATTCTTGGACAAAAGCATCTTGCAGCAGTTTGAAGGAGGGTGATCCAGTCTAGAAGAGACATGGTGGGTGTTATTGGAGTAAGTCCAGCTAAGGGCCCCTTAGACGATTAGGGGACTGGAGCCTCTCTCATATGAGGTGTAGCTGAGCGAGCTGGGGCTGCATAGCCTGGAGAAGAGAGGACGGAGGAGAGTTTTATCAATGTGCTTAAGTATCCAAAGGGAGGCTGTGATAAGGACAGGTCCAGATTTTTTTCAGTGATGCTCAGTGACAATGATGAAAGGTAATGGGCACAAATTGAAACACAGGAAGGTTTTTCTGAAAATAAGGAAGGTGTCTGAGCATAGGAACAGGCTGCAGAGGAAGGCAGTGGAGTTTCCAGCCCTGGCAATACTGAACAGGTGTCTGGGCAGGGTCTTGGGCCGCCTGCTGGAGGTAGCCCTGTCAAAGCGTGAGGATGAACAAGGTCTCTGAAGGCCCTTTCCAATCTGAGCCATCCTGGAATGTTTAAAGCTAGAATATATCCTTCATGCAGGCAATGTGGAACTTCAGTGTTTCAGAGTGAAACTGATACCCGAGCTCCTGTGTTGGTATTTGTCCAGTGTAAGATGGTTATTGCAATCTATCTTATGACCTTGGCGTTTGCAAAAGTTTTGTTCTTTTCTTTACTTATTTACTTATTTTTCCTGGCCACGTCTGTCTATGATGTATGCTCTACCCCTTAGAAAACTCCTTATAGTCCATGAAAATGCAAATATTATTTTCTAGGAGTTCTCTGTAACATGACAAGTTCTACATTTTTTTATTTTTATTTACTGATTTTTTTTTCCTTACACTGACCAAGAAACCCTGAAGTGTTTTGACTTTTCTTTAGGAGGCCAAGGCAGGATGCCCCACACTGTCTCCTGAGGAGCTCTCAAATTGACTCAAACTGTCTCCTTATGTCCGCTGTGCAGCGCTTGAGGAGATACTTCCCAAGAAGCAGCTTGATATTCCTGACAGAACAGGAAATGCCTGCATGTCCCGGATGGAACCTGCCTCAGTGGGTGGATTCACATGCCACACTTGCCACCGTGTGCTCTGCTGGTCACTGACTCCTTGAGAGATGTTCTGCAGGTGTCCTCACTACTCCTCTAACTGCATCAGGGGGGAAAGGAAACAACGGAATCCTACCAAGCACTTAACCTGAGCAAACTCTGTGTCTCCTGGAAGTCAGGACATTGAACAGCTTCAGCAAAAGGTCTTCTGCTTTGCTGGAGAAGCAGATGGTGCCTACAGTGATGATCTGGAAATCACAAGAGCACTAGGACCTGCCATAGTCCCTGTTCCCCAAGGGGCTGAGGGACAGAGCAGCCTCCATCGTGGTCCCCAGTACGGGGCCCTTCCTGGCAGCAGCCCCTTTCTGCACCAGCTGCCTCCGGGGACACTGCCCCCCGTGACATGGTCCCTGAGCGTGTCCCAGCCCTGCTGGGCCCTGTGTCCCCCAGGGGCTCGTGGAGTTCGGCCCTGCATCTCCAGGCCCCGTATCCCTGGGGCGGGACAGCTTCCCTTTGCCTGTGGCTTGCGCCCTGAGGGGACCCATTGTGTGCGGCACCCGGAGAGTTGAGAGCTGCCCCGCGGTGGGGCTGGGGCTTCTTCCCCTTTGGGCATCCTGTGGGACACGTGTGCAGGTCAGGTGAAGGAAGGCCCTACACTTAGGGATTAATAGCAGGTTGATTTTTAATTGTCCTTGGTATAAGAATCTAATTTGACACATTTTGAGGATGCCCTGAGGCCTTCCCAAATCTCGTACACAGAATTGCTAGCATCATACATGAGGGAAGCACTACTTGTACGTGGTAAATGCTAGGACATTTCTTCCTGAATGTTCAGAGGATTCTCATCCTTGCAAGCAGTTTCCTTTAGTGCAGGGTGCCGGGTTAAGGGTAAGGGAGGGATTCTGGCGGTCCAGCCATAAGTGTTGGTCAGGTGTCATTCCCGATTCCTGCTCCGCTTATCAGTGCTAGGCCCTGTCATTTATACAATTAGGTGGAAGAAGACACGCCCATGATATGGTCATCCTCATAAGGTGATCCTTCCAGAATCTGCAGACAAGTTGCGTAAGATTCTCTGCTCCCTGCAGCATGAGTGAGTGGCATTGTGCACTGCCAGTGGGTGCCTCTGCAAGACTTTCCAGATTCTTATTTGAGAAGTCCTTGAAAAGTGCATGCAAACTCCAGCATATGTTCTTGCTGCATCAGTGTCTGTGTGTGCCTTTTTGCTTGCTCATTCCATATGTATTGTTGGAGGGTGGTATTTGAGTAGGGCAAGTGGATTACTCTAGGCCTGAAGAGAAAAGTGTATTGTTGACAGAGATTTTATGTGGAATGTGTGGGTGTTGGGGACAGCTTTTTAGTAGGGAAATGCTGTTAAGGGAAATGTAGCCGTGTTGCCTGTTCTGGGGAGGGATAAAAGGAAGAAGAGACAGTATTTGGGGGCTTTGCTAGGCATGCAGTGGCTAGTGATTTCAGCTGTGAGGTTTGCATTTTGTGGGAGGTGAACTCTCTCAGCATGGGCTCCTTCCCTTGGGCAGGTGGTGTGAGGAGCCAGGCGCAAATACTTGCTGAGCAGGAGGTGTGTGAGCACAGAGGTGTGCTCAGCAAGCTGTGCCAAGAGGCCGGCAGGAGCCTGCACGCACTGTGCGTCAGGACTGCTTGCTGCCGGGTGCGAGCGTGGTGCCCGTTGTGGTCTGTGCAGAGCTGCAGTGGCCTTGCTTGGGAAGCTGCAGCCCTGCTGGCTTGCTGCATATGGCAAAGGGGCCAAAGGAGGCCCTTGCTCCTTGCAGCTGTGGAAGATGAGGATATGGGTGGGTGCCTTTTGTTGTGCCTGAGGGGCCTGAAGAGAGGTCCGTTTGTGCCAAAGCTGCTCTCCTCCTTTCCCCTGCCCATGGTGGTCCTGCAGCTCAGGTGCTGCTGGTGCTTTGCTTCCAAGGCCCAGTGTATCCCTGTGTTCCAGGTTGCTGGAAGGAGTTGACCTCATGCCCCACCCAGGACACTTGTGGTTCCTTCAGGATCTGAGGCTGCCCTCTTGGCCTGTCTCCCGAAGCAAGAGCCATGCAGAGATGCGGCAGAAGGAGGGCATCTTCTTTGGAAGAAGCTGGAGAGAGGGCTAAAGCAGTGAAGAAGGACTTGGGCAAGTGTGTGCGTGAGGGCTGGTCCCTGCAGGTGGTCATTGGCTGCAATGAGCCAGGCGGTTGGGTGCACTCAGCTGCTCCCCGTGTGCAGCGCGATTCCTGCTGGGCCTGGCAGAGCTGCGGTCCCTGCTGCCTGTGGAGAAAACTCTTTGGTTCGGTGATGTCTTACACTCCTTTTCTCTGACACAATTTCCTCCCAGAGAACCATCTTGGAGGAAATAAAAGAAAAAAAGAGGTAGGAAAAAAAAAATAGGATAAAAACAAATTAAAAGAATTGCAATAAAAAAAAAAGAGGAAAAAATGGAAAAAAATAAAGAAGAGGAAAAGAAAAATAAGGAAAGATAAAGAAGAAAAAATGTAAAGAACAAGAAAAAAGAAGAGTAGAAAAACAGGAAAAGAAGACATGAAAAAGGGTGGAAAATGAGTTGCGGTATCCGAAGGCCAATGTGTGAAGGGAAATCCTAGAGGGAAACTTTGCTGGCCCCCTCTTTCCCTTAGGGTCTGAAATCTTAGGGCTACACACACACATCTGCAATGGGGATGATTTTTGTGCCTGACCTCACTTGGAAACACCACACAACAGTGAAAGAATGATACAGGAATATATATTTAAACAACAACAAAAATAACAATATAATAAACAATAACAGTAACAAGAAAAATTAGAACAATAAAATCAGCGATAACGACAATAAAACCAAGAACAATATTAACAAGAATAAATCTTAATATAAAAGTGTACAGAAAAAAATCCAAAGAAGAAGTTGCTGGTGTCCCTGGGCCCAGCGCTTCCTGGCAGCAGCCAGGGTGAAGGGGAGCTTGGCCTGCAAGGGAAAAGGAGGCGTGAGCAGGGCCGAGGAGCGGCTCGGGGGCTCCCGTGGAGCAGAGGCTCTTTGGCGGCTGTGCGGGCTCTTTGGCAGCAGCGCTGCCGTCATTGGTGCCCTGGTAGAGGCTTGGCGTGGCCAGCGCAGCCCAGAGGCCGGCAGAGGGGCTGAGGCAGCAGGTGCCCAGGCCTTGGGCGCTCCTGCGCCCTGTGCAGCTCTGCCCCGGCGCCGCGGCCCGCCAGAGCGCCCGCACACCTGGGCCAGGCTCCCGCGCGGCTGCTCCCCAAAGGCAGCGCGGAGCAGCGCCAAGGGGCCGGGCACAGCCCCAGCTCTGCCCATGCAGCCGGCAGCAGGGACCATACCTGGGGGCTGCAGCCGGAGCTCTCCCAGTCCATGGGCTCCTCTGTGCTGCAGCCAACCAGGCCACTGCTCCCCATCATCTGGAAGAGAGCAAGAGACCGTGGTGGCGATGTTGCATGGGGAAGAGCAAGGAAATGGCATCCAGTGGCTGCGGGGGCTGTACCTGGCTGCTGCCATAGCTGAGCCACTCCATGGGCTCAGGATCATTCCCTGCTGGCCCTCTGTCCATATGAGGCACCTGCAAGAGAGAAGGAGGGGTTGGAAGGCCAGGACCGAGAGCTGGAATTGTCTAGACCCAGGATCTCTCCTTATGCAGTGAGAAGAAGATAAGTAGGAAGAGTCCAGGCTCAACCCCAAAACTTCTGTTGCAGGCAGCTGCAGGGTTCAATACCTGAAGGGCAGAGCTGGAGTATTCCCACTCCATTGGCTCCTCATCCTTGCAGCCAGCCAGTCCTTGTGTGCTTGCAGTCTGGAAGAGAGCAGGAGAGCTTGTGGGGACGGTCATGGTGGCAGCGCTGGCTCTGTGCGTGGGACCTCGTGTACCCTGCATGTGCAGGGCAGGCGGTGCACAGAGCCAGGGCGCCAGGCTCAGGCAGCAGCCCCCGAGGCCTTGGCCGCTCCTGGCCCTGGCGCAGCTCTGCCCCAGCACCCAGGCCTGCCAGAGCTCCCTGCCACCTCTGCCACCAGCCCTGCGGCTGCTCTCACAGAGCCAAGCACCGGCCGTCCCCGCACAGCCTCTGCCTGCACGCACAGTACCTGCACAGAGCTTTCCCACTGCATGTCCTCAACTTCAGTGTTAGCCATTTTCTTTCACTCCTGAGTCTGCAACGGAATGGAATTGTTTACATTTGCAGCCATAAGCACCAAGTGTCGCGCCGTGGCTTTCTGTCCTCCCCCGGAAGGCAGCGCCCAGGCTACCCTGGAGCCCCGCAGCTCCCCTGCATCTTGTGGGCACCATGGGTGGCCCCTGGTGCTGCGCGGCCCTGCTGCTCACCTGGCCTTGCTGCTGCGTGGCCAGCACTGGGGCCACTGTGAGGTGCAGCCCTGGGAAGCTTCCGTGTTCCCGTGGCGATAACTGCCCCTCTGGGATGTTCCACTGCTGCGTGGGGGGAGGAGGACAGCGGCAGGGGCCAGGGGGGCCGCTGTGAGGAAGGGTCTGCGTGTGCTGGACTCCCCCTGGCACTGCTGAGCCTGGCGGCAGAGAGCAGTGCGTGGCCTTGGGCTTGCTGGGTGCCAAGGAGGGCTCCTCACGCAGCCCCATGGTGCTGCTGCTGGCTGCCTGCCCAGAGGCCAGACTCCACTTGGGGCCCTGCTTATACCCCTGCAAGCAGCCTTGAATGCCTTCATCTTTCTTCCCTGCTCCACTCCTGCCCTTACAGCCTGATGGACTCGAGACAGCTTTCTTTTCCATGGTCTAGACATGTTCCTTGGCAGTGCAATGAGTGCGAAGGGCAGTTGTGCCCAGGGCTGGGTTTGCATGTCCTCAGCAGAGCCCTTGAGAGTTGGTGGTGGCCTGGGAGTCCCTGGTGTGCTGCTGGGCTCCTTCTCTTGTCCTGCCGTGCACCTTGCAGGCGCCATGTGCTGTGGCTGAGAGCAGCCTTGGTGCAGCTCCTGCACTGCTGGCCCTGCCACGGCTTCCTAGGGCTGCAGAGGGCAGAGCAGGCACAAATGTGCCCTCAGCAGCAGCAGGGACCTGCAGCTGCTGCAGCTCTGCCCAGCACTGGGCTACAATGCTCACTTGCTAACAGAGGTGAATTCCCAGCCTTTGAGTAAGGACAGGTAAGGTGCCTTTGGGTAAGGTGCCATCAGGTTAGTCCTCACATTGGTGAAAACCCTCCAAAAGCAAGCAGCACAACCCCTGCCACCAAAGTGCTGGAGCCCAGAGGAGCATCTTGCTGTTGGCTAACCTTGCTTGCTGGCATGCCGCAGTGCCCCTGCGAGGCAGAGCGCAGCTGCTGGGAAGGGGCTGGTGCCAGAGGTGCGCGGAGGGCTCTGGGTGGCTCCCAAGCAGCCGCAGGGCTGGTGGCATGGGGAATTGCCGGCAGGCATTTGGCTGCTGCCCTGGGAATGCTGGAGGGGAAGTGTGAAGCAGAGCAGTGTTCCCTGGAGGGAGGTGCGAGCAGAGGGCTGGGCAGCCAGCTCAGCCCCGTGGCTGTGAGGGCAAGTGCTGGGAGCCCCCTTGCCTGCGCGCGTGACGCCTGCAGAGCCCAGGCGTGCGCAGTGCTCCCATCGGCAGGAAAGGCACTGGGAAGCCCTTGCCCCATGCAGGTTGCTTGCAGAGAAGCTGCGGCTCCTCAGCCCCTCGACCTGGGTACACAGGCCCTTGCAAGCAATGTGTTTATTCTGTGCCCAGCTACTGCCCTCTCTCGGCACTTGTGTGTTGCCCTGGCGTGTTTGTCAGCAGCTTTACATATGTGTGTCTCCACTGGGTCCCTTTCTGGGAAGTGGTGTTTGCAGGTGCAGGAGGGATGTGCTGCCTGGAGTCATGTTAAGCAGTGGAGGGGAAGAATCTCGTGTGCTCCCTGTTTTTTCTCCTTTGGTAAAGTCAATGAGATATGGAGAAGGTAACCTCCCCTGCGCCAGAGAAGCTGCTATTGTCTGCAGTGATTGACTGAAAATTTTTTTAAAAGGCAGGAACACTTGTTTGTAAAAGCTGGGCTGTGAAATAAGCTTCTCATTCCCATCGTCTCCTGTAACATTGTTGTAGGGATGCTGGGAAGCTCAGGCAGTTTGATTTGGTTAAGTGCAGAGTGCGTCGATCAAGAACTGGCTGGATGGCAAAGCTTAAAGAGTTGCTATCAGCGGTGCTGAATCTAGTTGAAGGCCTGTGGCCAGTGGTGTTTCACCGGGAAGAGTGGAATTAAAGGCAGGGGCAAAGTCTTTAAGATAAAGGCAATCAGAGGACAAGATCTAAGGGCTATCATTCAAAGAGTGGTTTATATATATCTAGTTGTAGAAAATGTACAAAAAGCTCCATGTTGTGAACAAAGAAGAAAGAAGCAAGGACCATGGACCATAAATACATCACCTCAGAAAGCTGAATTGCGTGTTTTAACACAGACTCTGGAGTTACCTGGAGGAAAGTGGGCCAATATCTATGTGACTTGAAATAGACCTTTGGGGGTGTGCATGCACGTGTGGCCATTTGGAAGGAAAGGGGATTGTTCTCTTCACAAGGGAACGCTATAAATACAGTAGAGAGATTAGTTGTGCTACTTGAGGGGAGGTGAGGGATTCTCGTGGTCTAGCCTTAGGACTTGGTCAGATGTCATTCCTCATCCCTGCTCAGCTTATCACTGCTAGACCCTGTTATGTATACCTTCAAGAGGAAGAAGGCATGACTGTGATATGGTCATCCTCATAAGGTGATCCTTTCAGAATCTGCAGGCAAGTTCCATAAGATACTCTGCTCTTTGCACCATGAGAAAGTCGAGTTGTGCACTGTCAGTAGATGCCTCTGCAAGACTTTCCAGTTTCCTGTTTGAGCAGTCCTTGAAAATACATGCAAATTCCAGCATATGTTCTTGCTGCATCAGTGTCCGTATGTGCCTTTTTACTTGCCCATTCCACATGTATTGGTGGAGGGACAAGTTGAGTAGGGTGAGTGGATTACCCTAGACCTGAGGAGAAAAGTGTGTTGTTGATAGAGATTTTGTGTGTGAGCACAGAGGTGTGCTCAGCAAGCTGTGCCAAGAGGCCGGCAGGAGCCTGCTCGCACTGTGCGTCAGGACTGCTTGCTGCCGGGTGCGAGCGCAGTGCCCATTGTGGTCTGTGCAGAGCTGCAGTGGCCTTGCTTGGGAAGCTGCAGCCCTGCTGGCTTGCTGCATATGGCAAAGGGGCCAAAGGAGGCCCTTGCTCCCTGCAGCTGTGGAAGATGAGGATATGGGTGGGTGCCTTTTGTTGTGCCTGGGGTGCCTGTAGAGCGGGCGTTTTGGGCCAAAGCTGCTCTCCTCCTTTCCCCTGGCCTCAGTGGTCCTGCAGCTCAGGTGCTGCTCGTGCTTTGATTCCAAGGCCCAGTGTATCCCTGTGTTCCATGTTGCTGGAAGGAGTTGACCTCATGCCCCACCCAGGACACTTGTGGTTCCTTCAGGATCTGAGGCTGCCCTCTTGGCCTGTCTCCCGAAGAAAGAGCCATGCAGAGATGCGGCAGAAGCAGGGCATCTTCTTTGGGAGAAGCTGGAGAGAGGGCTAAAGCAGTGAAGAAGGACTTGGGCAAGTGTGTGCGTGAGGGCTGGTCCCTGCAGGTGGTCATTGGTGCAATGAGCCAGGCTGTTGGGCGCACTCAGCTGCTCCCTGTGTGCAGCGCGATTCCTGCTGGGCCTGGCAGAGCTGCGGTCCCTGCTGCCTGTGGAGAAAGCTCTTTGGTTCGGTGATGTCTTACACTCCTTTTCTCTGACACAATTTCCTCCCAGAGAACCATCTTGGAGGAAATAAAAGAAAAAAAGAGGTAGGAAAAAAAAATAGGATAAAAACAAATTAAAAGAATTGCAATGAAAAAAAAAAGGAAAAAATGGAAAAAATAAAGAGGAGGAAAAGAAAAATAAGGAAAGGTAAAGAAGAAAAAAATGTAAAGAACAAGAAAAAAGAAGAGTAGAAAAACAGGAAAAGAAGACGTGAAAAAGGGTGGAAAATGAGTTGCGGTATCCGAAGGGCAATGTGTGAAGGGAAATCCTATAGGGAAGCTTTGCTGGCCCCCTCTTTCCCCTAGGGTCTGAAATCTTAGGGCTACACACACACATCTGCAATGGGGATGATTTTTGTGCCTGACCTCACTTGGAAACACCACACAACGGTGAAAGAATGATACAGGAATATATATTTAAACAACAACAAAAATAACAATCTAATAAACAAGAACAAGAAAAATTAGAACAATAAAATCAGCGATAACGACAATAAAACCAAGAACAATATTAACAAGAATAAATGTTAATATAAAAGTGTACAGAAAAAAATCCAAAGAAGAAGTTGCTGGTGTCCCTGGGCCCAGCGCTTCCTGGCAGCAGCCAGGGTGAAGGGGAGCTTGGCCTGCAAGGGAAAGATGCAGCAGAAGCAGGGCATCTTCTTTGGGAGAAACTGAAGAGAGGGCTAAAGCAGTGAAGCGGGACTGCGGCGACCGTGTGCATGAGGGCTGGTCCCTGCAGGTGATCATTGGTCGCAATGAGCCAGGCTGTTGGGCGCACTCAGCTGCTCCCTTTTTTGCCAGGAACCATACACTTATTCCCTACAGGAGCAATAAATTCCACAGCCTGGCATTGGAATGGATACACATTGCTGGAAAAGAACCATTGTTCCTTTGCAGGCCTGGCCCTGGAGGCTCCTTTCCTTTCCAGACAGCAATGTCGGCTCTCCTAGGATGAGCTTGTCCTCTCCTGGCACTGCTTGAGCGCAAACATTTAGAAGGAGAACGCCTGAGTGTGGAGCAGAGCTGCGGTCCCTGCTGCCTGTGGGGAATGCTCTTTGGCTCAGTGATGTCCTTTTCTCTGCCAGTTTTCTCCCACAGATACACTTTGGAGGAAATATGGAGAAAAAGAAAGAAGGGGAAAAGAAAAGAACAAGAATTAAAAAAAGGAAAAGGAAATGAAAAGAAAGGAAAAAGGAAATAGAGAGAGAAAGAAAGAGACAAAAAAAAAAAAAAAAGGACCAGAAACAGGAAAACAGAAAAAAGAAAGAAAAAGGACCAGAAAAAAAAAAAAAGAAGAAGAAGAAGAAAAAGAAGGAGAATAAAAAAAGGAGAAGGAAAAAGAAAAGGAAAAGAGAAAAAGATGAAAAAAAGAAAAAGGAAAAGATGGAAAAGGGACTGTGGCATCCCCAGGGCCACGTGTGAAGGGAAGTCCAAAGGGACCTTTTGGTAACCCTCGCTTGCCCCTAGTGTTTGGAATATTGGCATTACACACAGACACCTGCAGTGGGGAGGATTTTAGTGCCCGAGATCACTTGGATAAAATACGTAACACTAAAAACATGATACAAGAATATATATTTAAACAACAATAAAAACAGAACAATATAAGAAACAATAACAATAATAATAAAAATCAATAAAACTAACAACAAGAATATGAACAATATCAACAAGAACAAATACTACTATAAAAGATTCTTCCGGGACATCCAAATAGGGGTTATGGCCGCAGTCCTCACGCCCAGCGCTTCCAGGCAGCAGCCAGAGTGAAGGGGAGCTTGGTCTGCAAGGGAAAAGGAGGCATGAGCAGGGCCGAGGAGCGGCTCGGGGGCTCCCGTGGAGCAGAGGCTCTTTGGCGGCTGCGCGGGCTCTTTGGCAACAGCGCTGCCGTCATTGGTGCCCTGGCAGAGGCTTGGCGTGGCCAGCGCAGCCCAGAGGCCGGCAGAGGGGCTGAGGCAGCAGGTGCCCAGGCCTTGGGCGCTCCTGCGCCCTGTGCAGCTCTGCCCCGGCGCCGCGGCCCGCCAGAGCGCCCGCACACCTGGGCCAGGCTCCCGCGCGGCTGCTCCCCAAAGGCAGCGCGGAGCAGCGCCAAGGGGCCGGGCACAGCCCCAGCTCTGCCCGTGCAGCCGGCAGCAGGGACCATACCTGGGGGCTGCAGCTGGAGCTCTCCCAATTCATGGGCTCCTCTGTGCTGCAGCTGCCCAGGCCACTGCTCCCCATCATCTGGAAGAGAGCAAGAGACCTTGGTGGGGACGGTGCTTGGGGAAGACAAAGGAAAAGCGCGTGCAGGGGCTGTACCTGGCTGCTGCCATAGCTGAGCCACTCCATGGGCTCAGATTCATTTCCTGCTGGCCCTCTGTCCATATGAGGCGCCTGCAAGAGAGAAGGAGGCGTTTGCAGGGCAGGACCGAGAGCTGGAAGTGTCTGGACCCAGGATCTCTCCTTATGCAGTGAGAAGCAGGTAAGTAGGAAGAGTCCAGGCTCAACCCCAAATCTTCCGTTGCAGCCGGCTGCAGGGATCAATACCTGAAGGGCAGAGCTGGAGTATTCCCACTCCATAGGCTCCTCATCCTTGCAGCCGGCCAGGCCTTGTGTGCTTGCAGTCTGGAAGAGAGCAGGAGAGCTTGTGGGGACGGTCATGGTGACAGATCTGGCTCTGTGCGCGGGGCCTCGTGTCCCCTGCATGCGCAGGGCAGGCGGTGCAAAGAGCCAGGGCGCCAGGCTCAGGCAGCAGCCCCCGAGGCCTTGGCCGCTCCTGGCCCTGGTGCAGCTCTGCCCCAGCACCCAGGCCTGCCAGAGCTCCCTGCCACCTCTGCCACCAGCCCTGCGGCTGCTCTCGCAGACCAAACGCCAGCCGTCCCCGCACAGCCTCTGCCTGCACGCACAGTACCTGCACAGAGCTTTCCCACTCCATCTCCTCAACTTCAGTGTTAGCCATTTTCTTTCACTCTCCTGAGTCTGCAACGGAATGGAATTGTTTACATTTGCAGCCATAAGCACCAAGTGTCACGCCGTGGCTTTCTGTCCTCCCCCGGAAGGCAGCGCCCAGGCTACCCTGGAGCCCCGCAGCTCCCCTGCATCTGTGGGCACCACGGGTGGCCCCTGGTGCTGCGTGGCCCTGCTGCTCACCTGGCCTTGCTGCTGCGTGGCCAGCACTGGGGCCACTGTGAGGCGCAGCCCTGGGAAGCTTCCGTGTTCCCGTGGCGATAACTGCCCCTCTGGGATGTTCCACTGCTGCGTGGGGGGAGGAGGGCAGCGGCAGGGGCCAGAGGGGCCGCCATGAGGAAGGGTCTGCGTGTGCTGGACTCCCCCTGGCACTGATGAGCCTGGCAGCAGAGAGCAGTGCGTGGCCTTGGGCTTGCTGGGTGCCAAGGAGGGCTCCTCACGCAGCCCCCATGGTGCTGCTGGCGGCTGCCTGCCCAGAGGCCGGACTCCACTTGGGGCTCTGCTTACACCCCTGCAAGCAGCCTTGAATGCCTTCATCTTTCTTCCCTGCTCCACTCCTGCCCTTACAGCCTGATGGACTCGAGACAGCTTTCTTTTCCATGGTCTAGACATGTTCCTTGGCAATGCAATGAGTGCGAAGGGCAGTTGTGCCCAGGGCCGGGTGTGCATGTCCTCAGCAGAGCCCTTGTGAGTTGGTGGTGGCCTGGGAGCCCCTGGTGCTGCTGGGCTCCTTCTCTTGTCCTGCCATGCACCTTGCAGGCGCCATGTGCTGTGGCTGAGAGCAGCCTTGGTGCGGCTCCTGCACTGCTGCCCCTGCCACGGCTTCCTAGGGCTGCAGAGGGCAGAGCAGGCACAAATGTGCCCTCAGCAGAAGCAGGGACCTGCAGCTGCTGCAGCTCTGCCCAGCACTGGGCTACAATGATCACTTGCTAACAGAGGTGAATTCCCAGCCTTTGAGTAAGGACAGGTAAGGTGCCTTTGGGTAAGGTGCCATCAGGTTAGTCCTCACATTGGTGAAAACCCTCCAAAAGCAAGCAGCACAACCCCTACCACCAAAGTGCTGGAGCCCAGAGGAGCATCTTGCTGCTGGCTAACCTTGCTTGCTGGCATGCCGCAGTGCCCCTGCGAGGCAGAGCGCAGCTGCTGGGAAGGGGCTGGTGCCAGAGGTGCGCGGAGGGCTCTGGGTGGCTCCCAAGCAGCCGCAGGGCTGGTGGCACGGGGAATTGTCAGCAGGCATTTGTCTGCTGCCCTGGGAATGCTGGAGGGGAAGTGTGAAGCAGAGCAGTGTTCCCTGCAGGGAGGCGCGAGCAGAGGGCTGGGCAGCCAGCTCAGCCCCGTGGCTGTGAGAGCAAGTGCTGGGAGTCCCCTTGCCTGCGCGCGTGACGCCTGCAGAGCCCAGGCGTGCGCAGTGCTCCCATCGGCAGGAAAGGCGCTGGGAAGCCCTTGCCCCATGCAGGTTGCTTGCAGAGAAGCTGCTATTGTCTGCAGTGATTGACTGAAAATTTTTTTAAAAGGCAGGAACACTTGTTTGTAAAAACTGGGCTGTGAAATAAGCTTCTCATTCCCATCGTCTCCTGTAACATTGTTGTAGGGATGCTGGGAAGCTCAGGCAGTTTGATTTGGTTAAGTGCAGAGTGCGTCGATCAAGAACTGGCTGGATGGCAAAGCTTTAAGAGTTGCTATCGGAGGTGCTGAATCTAGTTGAAGGCCTGTGGCCAGTGGTGTTTCACCAGGAAGAGTGGAATTAAAGGCAGGGGCAAAGCCTTCAAGATAAAGGCAATCAGAGGACAAGATCTAAGGGCTATCATTCAAGGAGTGGTATATATATATCTAGTTGTAGAAAATGTACAAAAAGCTCCATGTTGTGAACAAAGAAGAAAGAAGCAAGGACCATGGACCATAACTACATCACCTCAGAAAGCTGAATTGGGTGTTTTAACACAGACTCTGGAGTTACCTGGAGGAAAGTGGGCCAATATCTATGTGACTTGAAATAGACCTTTGGGGTTGTGCATGCACTTGTGGCCATTTGGAAGGAAAGGGGATTGTTCTCTTCACAAGAGAACGCTATAAATACAGCAGAGAGATTAATTGTATTGCTTGAGGGGAGGTGAGGGATTCTTATGGTCCAACCCTAGCACTTGGTCAGATGTCATTCCTCATCCCTGCTCAGCTTCTCACTGCTAGACCCTGTTATGTATACCTTCAAGAGGAAGAAGGCATGACTGTGATATGGTCATCCTCATAAGGTGATCCTTTCAGAATCTGCAGGCAAGTTCCATAAGATACTCTGCTCCTTGCACCCTGAGAAAGTCGAGTGGTGCACTGTCAGTAGATGCCTCTGCAAGACTTTCCAGTTTCCTGTTTGAGCAGTCCTTGAAAATACATATAAATTCCAGCATATGTTCTTGCTGCATCATTGTCTGTATGTGCCTTTTTACCTGCCCATTCAACATGTATTGGCGGAGGGACGAAGTTGAGTGGGGCGAGTGGATTACCCTAGACCTGAGGAGAAAAGTGTGTTGTTGATAGAGATTTTGTGTGTGAGCACAGAGGTGTGCTCAGCAAGCTGCGCCAAGAGGCCGGCAGGAGCCTGCACGCACTGTGCGTCAGGACTGCTTGCTGCCGGGTGCGAGCGCAGTGCCCGTTGTGGTCTGTGCAGGGCTGCAGTGGCCTTGCTTGGGAAGCTGCAGCCCTGCTGGCTTGCTGCATATGGCAAAGGGGCCAAAGGAGGCCCTTGCTCCCTGCAGCTGCGGAAGATGAGGATATAGGTGGGTGCCTTTTGTTGTGCCTGAGGGGCCTGAAGAGAGGTCAGTTTGTGCCAAAGCTGCTCTCCTCCTTTCCCCTGGCCTTGGTGGTGCTGCAGGTCAGGTACTGCTGGTGTTTTGCTTCCAAGGCCCAGTGTATCCCTACGTTCCATGCTGCTGGAAGGAGTGAACATCATGCCCTGCTTGGGACACCTGTGGTTCCTTCAGGATCTGAGGCTGCCCTCTTGGCCTGTCTTCCAAAGCAAGAGCCATGCAGAGATGCAGCAGAAGCAGGACATCTTCTTTGGGAGAAGCTGAAGAGAGGGCTAAAGCAGTGAAGCAGGACTGGGGCGAGTGTGTGCGTGAGGGCTTGTTCATGCAGGTGGTCATTGGCCGCAATGAGTCAGGCTGTTGGGCGCACTCAGCTGCTCCCCATGTGCCGCGCGACTCCCGCTGGGCCTGGCAGTGCTGCCTTCCAGCTCATTGGCTGTGGCAGACGGTGCAGCTTGAGATGGAACAGCGCTCTCCCATGACCTTGAAGGAGCAGTGTATACTGTTCTCCCTTCGCTTTTTCCATACAAAACCTACTTGAGGGAGTAACTGGAGATGGCACGGAGTCAGCCTGCTACTGGCACGTGTCAGGCCACGAATCCATAGCTGATGGGATAATCTTGCGTGTAATTAGTTAGAATGCTGGCTCATTTAGCAACCATCTTTGCATGCTTTTTGCAAATAAGGAATTATATCCAGGACAGTACAGTATATAAGTTGTATCTGATGCTCAATAAAAGGTCCTTGGTGCATTCCACTTGAGTCCATGCACATCATACACTGCAAATGCAGCCCAATGTGGGGCATGAACAGGCAGGAAGCTCACGCAGTCTGAACCCATCAGCACAGCCCAAGTGAACCACGAACGGAGCAGAAAGAGCTGCAGTGTGCACCCATCATGTGAGCGGCCTGGGAACCCTGGGAGGTGGAATGTCTCAAGAGCAGAAACACAGCCTGGATGTGCTGCAGCGCATGATGTGCAAGCAGAACCGGGAAGTCTCCACGAAACACCTAACAACTCTGTTAGAATGGATCCAGGATAAGGTACCTATCTTTCTGAAAGAAGGCCCATTCCAGCAAGAGGTGTGGGAAGATCTCGGAAATTGCCTTAAGGAGGCGATGGCAGATGGTGATGCAGCTGCAGTAAAACGTGTGACCACCTGGTGGCAGATGATGCTTACCCTGAAGGCAGCGGGGGGCCCCTCCGAGTGATAAGAGTGACCAGAAAGAAACACCACCCCCGTGAGCACCACCATATGAGGGGGTGGCTGACCCCCCAAGTGATGATCCGTTTGACCTTAGCTCTGAGGGCTTGGAGGAAGAACAACAGCTTCAAGCGTGGTGGAGACCTGTGACCTTCACCCATGAGCAGGTCCTCAGCACAGTCATCACTAACGCACGGACAGTGGCGGATGTCACCATTGAGAAGGTTTACCCCATTGTAGCCCTGGAAATTAACACCAACGAATCTGTGCTCTAAACACCCACGTCCCTCTCTCCCCGCCATTCCCTGGACCACTGAATGTGGGCAAGTGTGTCTGATAAAAAATGCTAAAAAACGGCAATTGATAGATTTAGAAGCCTGTGTTTTAGTATCAGAGCTGGAGTTCATATGCGAAGATGATGCCCTTAAGGCGAGCGAAGTTTGCCTTGATACCAAGGAGAGCGTGTGTCATTTTGAGATCAATCCATAGAGTAATAATAAATCTGCATTAGCTTATGCAGGGAAAGGATGTGTGTGTTGTAGACCAATGTGTAAATGCTTGCTAATTAATTAATGAAATTTATGACCAGACTGTGTTTAATGACTCTAATATGTGTGCTTGCAATGTAGTTATTGTAGTTATCCTGGTGCTGCTTATTTGCAGCTGACTAAAGACGACTTTGTGGTATTAAATAGGGAATTCTTATCGATGCAAGCCGCTCTGGCTTTGTTACAGCAGTATTACAACGTATCACACCAGTATCATCATATACAGGAGTGAACCCTTGAGATTTACAAGCTAATGAGTTGTGGCAGGGCGATGTCACACATATATGGACATGGGGCCGACTGCGTTTTGTGCATGTTAGCGTGGATACCTGCTCAGGGTGTCTGGTAGACTCTGAACATATGGGAGAAAAGGCACACGATGTGAAATGCCACTGGTTAAGATGTTTTGCTGCTATGGGCCTTCTGAAAAGAATTAAAAATGATAATGGTCCTGCTTATGTTTCACAAACAATATCTATTTTACTACAACACTGGAGTATACAACATGTTACTGGAATATTGCATTCTCTCACTGAAAAAGCCATTATCGAATGTGTCCATGGGACTCTCAAGGCTACGATAAATAAACAAAAAAGAAGGAATCCTATGGACCATGTTACTCCACAGGAACAGTTAGACAACCCATTGTATGTACTTAATTTTTTGAATCGTTCTCATCGTCAGTTATTTGCAACAGTAGCTGCCCAACAATTCGGGTGGGTCCCTCCATTTGTGGCTCAACCAAAGGTATGGTATAAAGAATGTGGGGAGTCGCAATGGACCGGCCCCGTAGAACTAATAACATGGGGAAGGGGATATGGATGTGTTCTTCTTCCCACAGGTCCTCGCTGGTTACCAGCAAAAACTGTAAAGCCTTACTTGACGACAGAGGAGTCACAGCCACAGGAGAATTGCAGCCAAGCACAGGAGTCGAAAACCAATGAGCCATTGGAGTGAATCATGAATCATTTTTCAACATTTGGTGCAGTAGGGAATAGATGTGGTGATGTTTGCAGTTTTATTCTGTTATGTACATTGATCTTAAACTATATAATTAACAGTTTATGCTATGTGCATTGGTCTCAACCTATATAATTAGTAGTTTATGCTTTTAACCTGTATGATTAATATGGATATCCAATATAGAATATTATGGATGTTTGTATGTGTGATGAGTATACCTATAACCTTCACACAAATATACTGGATTCATAATGGGATCCATCCCCTCCAATTGACAATAACGGCATATGGATTAAAAAAAAAAAGAAAAAAACACGTTTCTCAATTATTGACTAATAGCAACCATTCTGAGGCTAATTTGACTTTTCTTCACACTCAGAAGGTTATGATATGCATTTCACATCCATGCATTTTTTTTATTATTATCTGAGTATCTGAGTATCACAAATTGTAATTTTTTTTTTGTGTAACAAGTAAGTATTAATCATAAAAAAATGTGAACAGTGTGTATATGAATAAATATTATTATTCATATGAAGCATATACATTATGAATAGATGTTTTATATATATAGACAAATATAATTGTTAATATAAACATATACATTATGAATTAATGTTATTATTGACATGAAACATATATTATGAATATATATGTTTAGGAATATATGAATATAGGGATAAATATAACTATTAATATAAAACATATATACTATGAATATATATAGTTCATGAATATGAATATATATAAATAAATACAAGTGTACATATATAAATATGGTATATGTATATGGGTATGTATATGGAGATATGAAAAAATATATAATTCATATATGTAAATATATATGAGAAAATATATATGAAAATATATATATTCATCTGTATGTAAATCATATATAAATAGATATGAATATGTATGTGAATATATACAAATAAATATAATTACTCATATACATGAAATATGCAGGCCTTGATGAGAAGACTGCAAAAGGCTGAAGCCCAAATCAGGGCAGCTCCTTTTGTCAGCAGCCTGGCTAAACAAAACAGGGGGAGCCGTGGCAGACGGTGCAGCTTGAGATGGAACAGCGCTCTCCCATGACCTTGAAGGAGCAGTGAATACTGGACCTCCCTTCGCTGTTCCCATGCAAAACTTACTGCAGGGAGTAATTGGAGATGGCACGGAGCCAGCTGATTACTGGCATCTGCAAGGCCACGAATCCATAGCTGATGGGATAACCTTGTGTGTAATCAGTTAGACTGTTGGCTCATTTAGCAACCATCTTCATCTTTGCTTTTTGCAAATAAGGAATTATATCCCGGACAGTACAGTATATAACTTGTATTTGATGCTCAAGAGAAGGTCTTTGGTACATTACACTTGAGTCCATGTGCATCATATGCTGCAATTTGCCAACAACATCCTCTTCCTCCTTACATGTCTGGTTTTGCCAGACACCACACTCTCATTCCCAACTCCAGAAGGGCGCAAAAACTCCACTGCCTGGCATTGGAATGGATACACATTTCTACAAAAGAAACATTGTTCCTTTCTGGGTGTGGCTTCAGAGGCTCCCTTCGTGTCCAGAGAGTGATGGAACAAATGAAAGGAAGGAATGGAAGGAAGAGCAATGGAAGTAATGGAAAAAAGGAAGAAAAACAGAATAATAATAAAAAAGGATACAAATAAAAAAAGAAAAGAATAGGAAAAAGAGAAAAAGAAAGGAAAAGAGAAAGGAAAAGAGAAAGGAAAAGAGAACGTGAACATGAACGAGAACACGAACGAGAAAGAGAAAGAGAAAGAGAAAGAGAAAGAGAAAGAGAAAGAGAAAGAGAAAGAGAAAGAAAAGGAAAAGAAGAGAAAGAGAAAAGAAAGAAAAGGAAAAGAAGAAGAAAGGAAAAGGAAAAGAAAAAGAAAAAGAAAAAGTAAGACTAAGCGAGAAGATTGAGAGGGGATTTTCTCCACATGGACAGCTAGGTGTGGAGAGAATGGAAAGAGGATGGGGCCAACGTGTTCTCTGTGGTGCTGAGGGAAGGACACCTTCCCCCTGCATGTGGACACCTGGGCGGCTGCTGCACGCAGGGCCCAGCTGCACCCTGGGGACAAAGGTGCCTCTGGAAGCTGGTGCAGGGCAGAGAGCAGCTGTGGGAGACTGTGAATATAACTATAACCTTCACACAAATTTACTGGATTCATAGTGCGATCCATCCCCTCCAATTGACAATAACGGCATATGGATTTTTAAAAAAACCAAAGTTTCTCAATTATTGACTAATAGCAACCATTCTGAGGCTAATTTGACCATTCTTCACACTCAGAAGGTTATGATATGCAATTCACATTCATGCAATTTTTTTTTTAGTATCTCTCTGGGTATCACAAATTGTAATGTTTTTCTTTGTGTAACAAGAAAGTATTAATCATAAAAAAGGTGAACAATGTGTATATGAATAAACATTATTATTCATATGAAGCATATATATTATGAATATATATGTCTTATATATATGGACAAATATAATTATTAAGATAAACACATACATTATGAATAAATATTATTATTAACATGAAACATATATTACGAATATATATGTTGAGGAATATATGAATATATGGATAAATATAACTATTAATATAAAACATATATACTATGAATATACGTAGTTCATGAATATGAATATATATAAATAAATACAAGTGCACATATATAAGGTATCTATATATGGGTATGTATATGGAGATATGAAAAATATATAATTCATATATGTTAATATATATATGAGAAAATATATATATTCATATATGTGTAAATCATATATGAATAGATATGAATATATATGTTAATATATACGAATAAATATAATTGCTCATATACATGAAATATGCAGGCCTAGATGAGAAGAGCGAAAAAGCCTGAAGCCCAAATCAGGGCAGCTCCTTTTGTCAGCGGCCTGGCTAAACAAAACAGGGGGAGCCGTGGCAGACGGTGCAGCTTGAGATGGAACAGCGCTCTCCCATGACCTTGAAGGACCAGTGAATACTGGACCTCCCTTCGCTGTTCCCATGCAAAACTTACTGCAGGGAGTAATTGGAGATGGCACGGAGCCAGCTGATTACTGGCATCTGCAAGGCCACAAATGCATAGCTGATGGGATAACCTTGCGCATAATTAGTTAGACTGTTGGCTCCTTTAGCAACCATCTTCACGTGCTTTTTGCAAATAAGGAATTATATCTGGGACAGTACGGTGTATAAATTGTATTTGATCCTCGAAAGAAGGTCTTTGGTACATTACACTGGAGTCCATGTGCATCATATGCTGCAATCTGCCAACATCCTCCTTCTCTTCCTCCTTACATGTGTCATTTTCCCAGACACCACACTCTCATTCCCAACTCTGTAAGGGAACATGAAACTCCACTGCCTGGCACTGGAATGGATACACATTTCTACAAAAGAAACATTGTTCCTTTCTGGGTGTGGCTTCAGAGGCTCCCTTCGTGTCCAGGGAGCGATGGAACAAATGAAAGGAAGGAATGGAAGGAAGAGTAATGAAAGTAATGGGAAAAAAAGTAAGAAAAAAGAATAAGAATAAAAAAGGATACGAATAAAAAAAAAAGAAAAGAATAGGAAAAAAGAGAAAGAGAAAGGAAAAGGAAAAGGAAAAGGAAAAGAAGAAAAAGTAAAAGAGAAAGGAAAAGGAAAAGAAAAAGGAATAGAGAAAAAGAATGAGTAACCATAGTTCAGTATGAAAGTTTTTGTAATAATCCATGACTGAATATGTGCTCAAAACTGCCATGCATCAATTTCCTTCTGGCATCCAGACTGAGGGGTGAACAGCAGCAGACGGCCACAGTGACCCAGACTCTTGTGTCCACACAGCTGGTCAACATCGGAAGGGCCCCAAGGGCCTGGGAGGCCGTTTCACCTCTCCCGGGCTCTCCAGAGCCAGGAGCCCAGAGCCGACCAGTTCCATACGGAAGGTGACCGTGTGATTAAGGGCCTCGAAAATCTCTCTTATGAGGAAAGACTAAGCGAGAAGATTGAGAGGGGATCTTCTCCACATGTACAACTGGCTGAGGGGAGAATGTAAAGAGGATGGGGCAAACGTGTTCTCTGTGGTGCCGAGGGAAGGACACCTTCCCCCTGCATGTGGACACCTGGGCGGCTGCTGCATGCAGGGCCCAGCTGCACCCTGGGGACAAAGGTGCCTCTGGAAGCTGGTGCAGGGCAGAGAGCAGCTGTGGGAGACGCTCTGCCCTCGTGCGGCCCTGCAGCGCGGGGCCCTGCTCTTGGCAGCTCCTGCCTTCTCTGCGTGGCAGGGAGCTTGCAGCTTGCTTTGCTGCGCTCTGAGCCCTGCGCACAGGGAGGGCCCCTTGGCAAGGGCAGCTCCTCTGGCCCAGCGCTCACCTGCCGTGCTCAGCACGGGCCTTCCTGGAACTCTTTGTGCTGGAAATGGCAGGCAGCTCAGGCCACGGAAAGGCTGGGAAAGGCTGTAGGCAGCGCAAGGACACGAGTGTCCCACAGTATGAGCAGAGCAAATGGGCCCTGCACAGGAAATGCCAGAGTCACTGTGGAGCTGGAGGACCTTCCTTGGTGACCTGGTCCCTGTTCCTCGGGCTGCCAAGTGTGTCCCCCAGGGGCTCGGAGAGCTCGGCCCTGCATCTCCAGACCCCATGTCCCTGGGGCACAACAGCTTCCCTTTGCCTGTGGATTGGGCCCTGCGGAGACACGTTGTGTGCGGCACCTGGAGAACTTGACAACTGCCCCGTGGTGGGGCTGAGGCTTCTTTCCCTTTGCACATCCTCAGGGCCACATGTGAATGGAAGTCCAGGAAGGAATTTATTGTTGTTGCTCCCGTGCCCCTGGTGCACACAGGGCTCCACACACAGACCTGCGGTGGGGATGGTTTTTTGTGCCTGAGCTCGCTTGGAAAAAACAGGCAACATATGAGCAATGATACAGGAATATATATTTAAACAAGAACAAGAAAGAATAACAAAAACAACAATAACGACAACAATATCATTAACAGTAACAACAACAATACCAAAACCAATATAAACAATATCAACAACAACCAAAAACTACTGTGACGCTACATAGAAAAAAAATCCAGAAAAGAGTCCAGGGCCGGAGTCCTCATGCCCAGCACTTCCAGGCAGCAGCCAGAGTGAAGGGGAGCTTGGTCTGCAAGGGAAAAGGAGGCGTGAGCAGGGCCGAGGAGCGGCTCGGGGGCTCCCGTGGAGCAGAGGCTCTTTGGCGGCTGCGCGGGCTCTTTGGCAGCAGCGCTGCCGTCATTGGTGCCCTGGCAGAGGCTTGGCGTGGCCAGCGCAGCCCAGAGGCCGGCAGAGGGGCTGAGGCAGCAGGTGCCCAGGCCTTGGGCGCTCCTGCGCCCTGTGCAGCTCTGCCCCGGCGCCGCGGCCCGCCAGAGCGCCCGCACACCTGGGCCAGGCTCCCGCGCGGCTGCTCCCCAAAGGCAGCGCGGAGCAGCGCCAAGGGGCCGGGCACAGCCCCAGCTCTGCCCGTGCAGCCGGCAGCAGGGGCCATACCTGGGGGCTGCAGCCGGAGCTCTCCCAGTCCATGGGCTCCTCCTGGCTGCAGCCGCCCAGGCCACTGCTCCCCATCATCTGGAAGAGAGCAGGAGACCTTGGTGGGGACAGTGCGTGGGGAAGAGGAAGGACAAGGGCATCCAGTGGCTGCAAGGACTGTACCTGGCTGCTGCCGTAACTGAGCCACTCCATTGCCTCAGGCTGGTCCCCTGTGGGGCTCCCATTCGTGCATGGAGCCTGCAAGAGAGCAAGAGGCGTTTGCAGGACAGGTCCCAGAGCCGGTGCTCCCTGGTCCCCAGGACCTCTCTTCCTCATCTGGGAAACAGGAAAGAGGGAAGGGGCCAGGCCCAGCCCCAGCTCTCCTGATGCAGCCAGAAGCAGGGGCAATACCTGGATGTTGCAGCTGGAGCTCTCCCAGTGCATGGGCTCCTCACAACTGCAGCTGCCCAGGCCTTGGGCTGCCAGAGTCTGGAAGAGAGCAGGAGAGCTTGTGGGAACGGTCACGGTGGCAGCAGTGGCTCTGTGTGTGGGGTCTCGTGTCCCCTGCGTGCACAGGGCAGGCGGTGCACAGAGCCAGGGCGCCAGGCTCAGGCAGCAGCCCCCGAGGCCTTGACCGCTCCTGGCCCTGGCGCAGCTCTGCCCCAGCACCCAGGCCTGCCAGAGCTCCCTGCCACCTCTGCCACCAGCCCTGCGGCTGCTCTCGCAGAGCCAAGCGCCAGCCGTCCCCGTGCAGCCTCTGCCTGCACGCACAGTACCTGCCCCGAGCATTCCCATTCCATCTCTTCAACGGGAGAGTTGTCCATTTTTTTTTAGTGTCCAGAGACTGCAAGAGAAAAGGAGTTGTGGTCATTTGCAATTCTGAGCGCAGGGGGGGTCTCTGTCCCAGGAGCCTCTTGGCGTCTCCATGCGTGGGAGCGGTGGGGCATGGAGCAGGCACTGCTGGACCTGCCTGCAGCAGGCTCCTTGCTCCTGGCAGACCCTTTAGCAGGTGGGGAGCCCAGGGTCAAGTGGAGGAGAGAAAAGGGCAATGTGAGAGGTGTGAGCACCTAGTGTCGCACAGTGGCTTTGGGACCTCCCCTGGGAGGCATCGCCCAGGCTACCCTGCAGCCCCGCAGCTCCCCTGCATCATGTGGGCACCACGGGTGGCCCCTGGTGCTGCGCGGCCCTGCTGCTCACCTGGCCTTGCTGCTGCGTGGCCAGCACTGGGGCCACTGTGAGGCGCAGCCCTGGGAAGCATCTGTGTTCCCGTGGCGATAACTGCCCCTCTGGGATGTTCCAGTGCTCCGTGGGGGGAGGAGGGCAGCGGCAGGGGCCAGGGGGGCCGCCGTGAGGAAGGGTCTGCGTGTGCTGGACTCCCCCTGGCACTGCTGAGCCTGGCGGCAGAGAGCAGTGCGTGGCCTTGGGCTTGCTGGGTGCCAAGGAGGGCTCCTCACGCAGCCCCATGGTGCTGCTGGTGGCTGCCTGCCCAGAGGCTGGACTGCACTTGGGGCTCTGCTTCCACCCCTGCACGCAGCGTTGAATGCCTTCATCTTTCTTGCCTGCTCTATTCCTGCCCTTACAGCCCGATGGACTCAAAGTTGTTTTGTTTTCCATGGGCGAGAGGTGTTCCTTGGTAGCGCAATGAGCACCAAGGGCAGTTGTGCCCTGGGACCAGGTGTGCATGTCCTCAGCAGAGCCCTTATGAGTTCGTGGTGGCCAAGGTGGGCCACCCCAAGCTGGGTGCCAAGGAGGGCTCCTCACGCAGCCCCATGGCGCTGCTGGCGGCTGCCTGTCCAGAGACCGGGCTGCACTTGGGGCTCTGCTTCCACCCCTGCAAGCAGCCTTGAATGCCTTGGTGTTTCTTCCCTGCTCCACTCCTGCCCTTACAGCCCTATTTCCTAAAGAAGATTTTGTTTTCCATGGTCGAGACATGTTCCTTGGCAGTGCAATGAGCGCCAAGGGCAGTTGTGCCCCGGGGCCAGCGTGCATGTCCTCAGCAGAGCCCTTGTGAGTTGGTGGTGGCCTGGGAGCCCCTGGTGCTGCTGGGCTCCTTCTCTTGTCCTGCCGCGCACCTTGCAGGCGCCATGTGCTGTGGCTGAGAGCAGCCTTGGTGCAGCTCCTGCACTGCTGCCCCTGCCACGTCTTCCTAGGGCTGCAGAGAGCAGAGCAGGCACAAATGTGCCCTCAGCAGAAGCAGGGACCTGCAGCTGCTGCAGCTCTGCCCAGCACTGACCTACAACGCTCACTTGCTAATGGAGATGAATTCCTTACACTCAGGTATGAACGGTAAAGCCAGGAGCAGATGGAGCAGGAGATCCTCCTCATGCAGGGGAAAACCCTCCAAAAGCAAGCAGCGCAATCCCTGCCACCAAAGTGCTGGAGCCCAGAGGAGCATCTTGCTGCTGGCCAAGCTTGCTTGCTGGCATGCCACAAGGGGCTGCTGCTGGACAGAGAAACCTCCATCCTGGTCCCCAGATCTTGGCATCACTCATTCCAATGGAAATGCTCTTGGCATCTCTGACATCACAAGCTCAGAAACAAGAACCCTGCTTATCCAGTGTCACCTTTTTCTAGGTAAAGACCAAACTTCGTAAATATATTTTAAGTGAGTGACTTTCCCAAGTATGGAAACCTGTGCTGTGCTTGCTGAAGCCAAGGCACCCTCTCCTTTGACTCTTTTGGTCCTGGGAATGCGATTGCATGCTGTGTGTTTGGGTCCAGTTTTATCTGGGGCGATGGGCCAGGGATTATAGAGCAGAAGGGATTTACCCTCCTGTCCCTCTGCCTCCCCCTTCCCCAAACACAGTCTCAGAATACGGAATTGAGAACGTGTCAAACCCTGGTTGCTTTGGTTCCAACAGCAGTTCAGCGGCACACAAAGAGTTAATTTATGGCATGAGAGTTTGGCCATGTGTGAAGAGGCCACTTGGCTTTTAGCGGAGGATCTCTAAGCCGTGCGCCTGTTCCTGTGCTGCTCACGGCGGCATCAGGGAGGCCGGTGCGCAGGACAGGAGCTGCTCCCTGGGGCAGTGCAGCCCCGCGGCGCAGGGGACAGGGACACTGCATCCTGGGCACCTGTGCAGAGCAGGGGGGGTCTTTTCTCCCCTTTGGAAGCAGCTTGGGAAACAGCCAAATACAGGGGTGGAAAGCAGGTTTGGTTGAACTTCCCAGCAAGTGAACAAACTCCCAAGAGCTGAGTGCTTAGCTCTAGGTTAGGGGATCAAGTGCAGCACGGGCAGGTACCAGGACACGTAGCCCCTCTTCCCCCGCACACCTCAGCCCCAGCCCAGCGCCCTCCTGCCAGCAGCCCGTGTGCTTGCGGTGCGCTCCGCGAGCCGCCGTGCCGGCCTCTTGTGCAAGCGCTGTGGCCTCCAGGGCCTCCGCTCCAAGGAGCCCCATCTCTATTGAAGCCATGGATGAGAAGCCCTGTGTCCCTGTCCACGTGGACGTCCACGGGAAGCCGTTGCTGTCCTTGGGCAGCACAGGGATGTGCTGCCCTCACCAAACAGAGTCCCCACAAGGGGCCGCAGCACCCGCTCCCCACAGCCTCTGCAAGGGGCAGTGTGGGGCTGCTGGAGCAGCGCAGCAAGGTGTGCGGCCAAACGCACCCGTCTGCCAGCCAAGGCAGGCGCCCTCGCGCAGCCCCTCTCTGCAGGAGCACCGGGGCATGGCCTGGTACCAACTGCCGCCACCATGGCCAGGCCAAGCCCAGCATGCAGCTGCCACTCCTTCCTTCCCACCCATTTCAATTGCAGGGTTTTGGTGATATTTCAGTGGAAAACAAACCTGGTGTAAATGTTTTTTGTGGAGCTTAACAATCTCTTTGCAAAGTTCCTCATTCCTTGAGCTTAAAAGAGCCAGGTTATTAACCACCATAGCAGCATTTCTAACCAAAACACTACGACTTAAGCAGGCCAGGAGTGCCAGGAGCTGCTGTCACTCTAACCCATTCCTGGCGCCCAACGCAGGGCTGGGACCGGCCAGGTGATGCCTTGAACTGCAGCTCCCCCCTCTTGAGAAGCAGGTGGAGGTGTTTAGGATATTCACCAAACTACAGCTGCTTGCAGTTAAGAAATGATGAGTTATGTGTGAAACTTATGCATTGATTCTTGGACAAAAGCATCTTGCAGCAGTTTGAAGGAGGGTGATCCAGTCTAGAAGAGACATGGTGTTATTGGAGTAAGTCCAGCTAAGGGCCCCTTAGACGATTAGGGGACTGGAGCCTCTCTCATATGAGGTGTAGCTGAGCGAGCTGGGGCTGCATAGCCTGGAGAAGAGAGGACGGAGGAGAGTTTTATCAATGTGCTTAAGTATCCAAAGGGAGGCTGTGATAAGGACAGGTCCAGATTTTTTTCAGTGATGCTCAGTGACAATGATGAAAGGTAATGGGCACAAATTGAAACACAGGAAGGTTTTTCTGAAAATAAGGAAGGTGTCTGAGCATAGGAACAGGCTGCAGAGGAAGGCAGTGGAGTTTCCAGCCCTGGCAATACTGAACAGGTGTCTGGGCAGGGTCTTGGGCCGCCTGCTGGAGGTAGCCCTGTCAAAGCGTGAGGATGAACAAGGTCTCTGAAGGCCCTTTCCAATCTGAGCCATCCTGGAATGTTTAAAGCTAGAATATATCCTTCATGCAGGCTACGTGGAACTTCAGTGTTTCAGAGTGAAACTGATACCCGAGCTCCTGCGTTGGTATTTGTCCAGTGTAAGATGGTTATTGCAATCTATCTTATGACCTTGGCGTTTGCAAAAGTTTTGTTCTTTTCTTTACTTATTTACTTATTTTTCCTGGCCACGTCTGTCTATGATGTATGCTCTACCCCTTAGAAAACTCCTTATAGTCCATGAAAATGCAAATATTATTTTCTAGGAGTTCTCTGTAACATGACAAGTTCTACATTTTTTTTATTTTTATTTACTGATTTTTTTTTCCTTACACTGACCAAAAAACCCTGAAGTGTTTTGACTTTTCTTTAGGGAGGCCAAGGCAGGATGCCCCACACTGTCTCCTGAGGAGCTCTCAAATTGACTCAAACTGTCTCCTTATGTCCGCTGTGCAGCGCTTGAGGAGATACTTCCCAAGAAGCAGCTTGATATTCCTGACAGAACAGGAAATGCCTGCATGTCCCGGATGGAACCTGCCTCAGTGGGTGGATTCACATGCCACACTTGCCACCGTGTGCTCTGCTGGTCACTGACTCCTTGAGAGATGTTCTGCAGGTGTCCTCACTACTCCTCTAACTGCATCAGGGGGAAAGGAAACAACGGAATCCTACCAAGCACTTAACCTGAGCAAACTCTGTGTCTCCTGGAAGTCAGGACATTGAACAGCTTCAGCAAAAGGTCTTCTGCTGTGCTGGAGAAGCAGATGGTGCCTACAGTGATGATCTGGAAATCACAAGAGCACTAGGACCTGCCATAGTCCCTGTTCCCCAAGGGGCTGAGGGACAGAGCAGCCTCCATCGTGGTCCCCAGTACGGGGCCCTTCCTGGCAGCAGCCCCTTTCTGCACCAGCTGCCTCTGGGGACACTGCCCCCCGTGACATGGTCCCTGAGCGTGTCCCAGCCCTGCTGGGCCCTGTGTCCCCCAGGGGCTCGTGGAGTTCGGCCCTGCATCTCCAGGCCCCGTATCCCTGGGGCGGGACAGCTTCCCTTTGCCTGTGGCTTGCGCCCTGAGGGGACCCATTGTGTGCGGCACCCGGAGAGTTGAGAGCTGCCCCGCGGTGGGGCTGGGGCTTCTTCCCCTTTGGGCATCCTGTGGGACACGTGTGCAGGTCAGGTGAAGGAAGGCCCTACACTTAGGGATTAATAGCAGGTTGATTTTTAATTGTCCTTGGTATAAGAATCTAATTTGACACATTTTGAGGATGCCCTGAGGCCTTCCCAAATCTCGTACACAGAATTGCTAGCATCATACATGAGGGAAGCACTACTTGTACATGGTAAATGCTAGCACATTTCTTCCTGAATGTTCAGAGGATTCTCATCCTTGAAGCAGTTTCCTTTAGTGCAGGGTGCCGGGTTAAGGGTAAGGGAGGGATTCTCACGGTCCAGCCATAAGTGTTGGTCAGGTGTCATTCCTGATTCCTGCTCCACTTATCAGTGCTAGGCCCTGTCATTTATACAATTAGGTGGAAGAAGACACGCCCATGATATGGTCATCCTCATAAGGTGATCCTTCCAGAATCTGCAGACAAGTTGCGTAAGATTCTCTGCTCCCTGCAGCATGAGTGAGTGGCATTGTGCACTGCCAGTGGGTGCCTCTGCAAGACTTTCCAGATTCTTATTTGAGAAGTCCTTGAAAAGTGCATGCAAACTCCAGCATATGTTCTTGCTGCATCAGTGTCTGTGTGTGCCTTTTTGCTTGCTCATTCCATATGTATTGTTGGAGGGTGGTATTTGAGTAGGGCAAGTGGATTACTCTAGGCCTGAAGAGAAAAGTGTATTGTTGACAGAGATTTTATGTGGAATGTGTGGGTGTTGGGGACAGCTTTTTAGTAGGGAAATGCTGCAAAGGGAAATGCAGCTGTGGTGCCCGTGCTGGGAATGGATGAAAGGAAGCAGGGGCAATGTTTGGAGGCTTCGCTAAGCATGCAGTGGCTAGTGATTTTAGCTGTGAGGCCTGTCTTTTGTGGGAGGTGATTGAGCAGGGTGACCATGCTGGTAGCAAGGTGTGAGAATTGTGGTGTAATGGTTGGGAGGGAATGAAGCAGAGCAAGCAAGCGTTGTGAGGCTGCCCTCCTCATAGAGAGTGAAGGCTTTGTTCTGTCAGTCATTTACATATAAATCCCCCTTGCCGGTGCACATGTGCAGCATGAACAAAGAAATGTGTGAATGAAGCATGCAGCTTCCTGAGTGCATGAATGAAGCATGCAGCAACATGAATGAAGGGCAGCATGAATGAAGGACTACCATCTCTACATGTGCTTTGGTGAAATCCTGGCTCCAGAAATGACTTCTCAAGCAATCTCTCTTAAGCAGCTCTGTGGAGGGGAGTTTGGGAAGTCTGCTTGACAACAGGTCAAGCAGGAGGCAGCAATGTGCCCTTGTGTCAAGGATGGCCAGAGGGATGCTGGCCTTCACGAGGAGGAGTGTTGGCAGCAGGTGGAGGGGGCTGATCGTGCCCCTCTCCTCAGCTCTGCTCAGGCCACACCTGGACTCTCGTGTGCAGAAATATTGTGGGCTGCCCAGGACAAGAGGGATGTGGAACTTGCAGAGAGCGACCAGCTTAGTGCCACAAAGATGATGAAGGAACTGGAGCGTCTATCTTATGAGGAAAGAGTAAGCGATTTGGGCCTGTTTATCCTGGAAAAAACAAGAGTGAGAGGGGAACTTATCAAGAGGTACAAACAGCTGAGGGGAGGATGTAAAAAGGACAGGGCCAAACTCTTCTCGGTGGTGCCCAGCAATAGCCCAAGAGCTAAAGGGTGTAGATTGCAACACAGTTACAATGGATGCAAATTGCTACAAACTTTCAATGTGCATATGAGGAAGGGCTTTTTGACAGTTAGGGTGACGGAGCACTGGAAGCGAGTGTCCAGCGAGGTTGTGCAGGCTCCTTCTTTGGAGCTCTTCCAAAGCCTCCTGGGTGTGATCCTGTGCAACGCGCTGTAGGAGTCCCTGCTTGTGCAGGAGGGGGTTGGACTGATGATCTCGAGAGGTCCCTTCCAACGTCAACCCCTGTGTGACTGTGTGACTTGGGAGGGCTCTGTGGGCACCCAGGACGGCAGTGATGTTGGAAGGGCAGTGGTGGGGTTTTGTCAGGCCGTAAGGCCTCTTCTAATGTGGCACCGAGTTGTCACCATGAGCAACTGGCAGATGGCCCTGCAGACGGCAGAGGGACAGAGCAGCCTCCATCGTAGTCCCCAGCACGGGGCCCTTCCTGGCAGCAGCCCATTTCTGCACCAGCTGCCTCCGGGGACACTGCCCCCCGTGACATGGTCCCTGAGCGTGTCCCAGCCCTGCAGGGCCCTGTGTCCCCCAGGGGCTTGTGGAGTTCGGCCCTGCATCTCCAGGCCCCGTGTCCCTGGGGCGCGACAGCTTCCCTTTGCCTGTGGCTTGGGCCCTGCGGGGACACGTTGTGTGCGGCACCCGGAGAGTTGAGAGCTGCCCCACAGTGGGGCTGGGGCTTCTTCCCCAGGGCCACATGTGAATGGAATTCCAGGAAGGAATTTTTTGCTGTTGCTCCCATGCCCCTGGTGCACACAGGGCTCCACACACACACCTGCGGTGGGGATGGTTTTTTGTGCCTGAGCTCACTTGGAAAAAACTGTCAACATATGAGCAATGATACAGGAATATATATTTAAACAAGAGCAAGAAAGAATAACAAAAACAATAATAACGACAACAATATCAATAACAGTAACAACAACAATATCAAAAACAATATAAACAATATCAACAACAACCAAAAACTACTGTGACGCTACATAGAAAAAAATCCAGAAAAGAGTCCAGGGCTGGAGTCCTCATGCCCAGCGTTTCCTGGTAGCAGCCTGGGTGAAGGGGAGCTTGGTCTGCAAGGGAAAAGGAGGCATCAGCAGGGCCGAGGAGCGGCTCGGGGGCTCCCGTGGAGCAGAGGCTCTTTGGCGGCTGCGCGGGCTCTTTGGCAGCAGCGCTGCCGTCATTGGTGCCCTGGCAGAGGCTTGGCGTGGCCAGCGCAGCCCAGAGGCCGGCAGAGGGGCTGAGGCAGCAGGTGCCCAGGCCTTGGGCGCTCCTGCGCCCTGTGCAGCTCTGCCCCGGCGCCGCGGCCCGCCAGAGCGCCCGCACACCTGGGCCAGGCTCCCGCGCGGCTGCTCCCCAAAGGCAGCGCGGAGCAGCGCCGAGGGGCCGGGCACAGCCCCAGCTGTGCCCGTGCAGCCGGCAGCAGGGGCCATACCTGGGGGCTGCAGCTGGAGCTCTCCCAATCCATCGGCTCTTCTTGGCTGCAGCCGACCAGGGTGATGCTCCCCACGGTCTGGAAGAGAGGAGGAGACCTTGGTGGGGACGGTGCATGGGGAAGAGGAAGGGCAAGGGCATCCAGGGGCTACGGGGGCTGTACCTGGCTGCTGCCGTAACTGAGCCACTCCATAGGCTCAGGGTGGTCCCCTGAAGGCCCCCTATCCAGTGCGGAGCCTGTAAGAGAGAGGGAGGCATTTTCAAGACAAGTCCCAGAGCTGGGGAGGTCTGGCCCCAGGGCCCCTCTTCCTGCAGCGAGAATCGGGAAAGCGAGAAGGGGCCAACCCCATCCCCAGCTGTCCATGTGCACCCGGCAGCAGCAGCAATACCTGGAGGGCACAGCTAGAGGTCTCCCACTCCATAGGCTCTTCATCCTGGCTGCATCCAGCCAGGCTGTGGGTTCCTGGGCTCTGGAAGAGAGCAGGAGAGCATAGGGGGACAGTCATGGTGGCAGATCTGGCTCTGTGCATGGGGCCTCGTGTGCCCTGCGTGCACAGGGCAGGCGGTGCAAAGAGCCAGGGCGCCAGGCTCAGGCAGCAGCCCCCGAGGCCTTGGCCGCTCCTGGCCCTGGCGCAGCTCTGCCCCAGCACCCAGGCCTGCCAGAGCTCCCTGCCACCTCTGCCACTAGCCCTGCAGCTGCTCTCGCAGAGCCAAACGCCAGCCGTCCCCACGCAGCCTCTGCCTGCGCGCACAGTACCTGCACAGAGCTCTCCCACTCCATCTCTTCAACTGGAGAGTTGTCCATTTTTTTAAGTCTCCACCAACTGCAAAAGAAAAGGAGTCATTGTCATTTGCAGCCGTGAGAGCAGGTGTCTCTGTCCCAGCAGCCGCTTGGTGTCTCCGTGTGTGGGAGTGGTGGGGCACAGAGCTGGGCCTGCCCGCGGCAGCCTCCTTGTCCCCGGCAGGCCCTTTTGCAGTTGGGGAGCCGAGTGGCAAGTAGAGGAGAGAGAAGGGCAATGTCAGCGGTGTGAGCGCCAAGTGTCGCGTGGTGGCTTTGGGGCCTCCCCTGGGAGGCATCGCGCAGGCTGCCCTGCAGCCCCGCAGCTCCCCTGCATCTTGTGGGCACCACGGGTGGCCCCTGGTGCTGCGCGGCCCTGCTGCTCACCTGGCCTTGCTGCTGCGTGGCCAGCACTGGGGCCACTGTGAGGCGCAGCCCTGGGAAGCTTCCGTGTTCCCGTGGCGATAACTGCCCCTCTGGGATGTTCCAGTGCTCCGTGGGGGGAGGAGGGCAGCGGCAAGGGCCAGGGGGGCCGCTGTGAGGAAGGGTCTGCGTGTGCTGGACTCCCCCTGGCACTGCTGAGCCTGGCGGCAGAGAGCAGTGCGTGGCCTTGGGCTTCCTGGGTGCCAAGGAGGGCTCCTCACGCAGCCCCATGGTGCTGCTGGTGGCTGCCTGCCCAGAGGCCGGACTCCAATTGGGCTCTGCTTACACCCCTGCAAGCAGCCTTGAATGCCTTCATCTTTCTTCCCTGCTCCACTCCTGCCCTTACCGCCTGATACTCTCGAGACAGATTTCTTTTCCATGGTCTAGACATGTTCCTTGGCAGTGCAATGAGTGCGAAGGGCAGTTGTGCCCAGGGCCGGGTGTGCATGTCCTCAACAGAGCCCTTGTGAGTTGGTGGTTGCCTGGGAGCCCCTGGTGCTGCTGGGCTCCTTTTCTTGTCCTGCCGTGCACCTTGCAGGTGCCATGTGCTGTGGCTGAGAGCAGCCTTGGTGCAGCTCCTGCACTGCTGCCCCTGCCACGGCCTCCTCGGGCTGCAGAGGGCAGAGCAGGCACAAATGTGCCCTCAGCAGCAGCAGGGAGCTGCAGCTGCTGCAGCTCTGCCCAGCACTGGGCTACAATGCTCACTTGCTAATGGAGGTGATTTCCCAGCCTTTGGGTAAGGACAGGAAAGCCAAGGGCAGGTGGAGCAGGAGATCCCCCTCACGCAGAGGAAAATCCCTCCAAAATCAAGCAGTGCAACCCCTGCACCGAAGTGCTGGAGCCCAGAGGAGCATCTTGCTGCTCGCCAAGCTTGCTTGCTGGCATGCTGAAAGGGGCTCCCGCTGGACAGAGTAACCTCCTTCCTGGTCCCCAGATCTTGGCATCTCCCATGCCGACAGAAATGTTCTTCGCATCCCTGACATCACAAGCTCAGAAACAAGAACCCTGCTTATCCAGTGTCACCTTTTTCTAATTAAAGACCAAACTTCATAAATATATTTTAAAATTGCTGACTTTCCCAAGTATGGAAAAGCTGTGCTGTGCTTGCTGAAGCCAAGGTGCCTTCCCCCTTAACTCTATTGGTGCTGGGAGTGCAATTGCAGGCTGAGTGTTTGGCTCCAGTTTTATCTGGGGCAATGGGCCAGGGATTATAGACAGAGGGGATTTACCCTCCTCTCCCTCTGCCTTCCCCTTCCCCAAACACTGTCTCAAAATACAGAATTGGGATCGTGTCAAACCCTGGTTCCTTTGGTTCCAGCAGCAATTCAGCAGCACACAAAGAGTTAAATTATGGCATGAGAGTTTGGCCATGTGTTGAGAGGCCACCTGGCTTTTAGCGGAGGATCTCTAAGCCGTGCGCCTGTTCCTGTGCTGCTCACGGCGGCATCAGGGAGGCCGGTGCGCAGGACAGGAGCTGCTCCCTGGGGCAGTGCAGCCCCGCGGCGCAGGGGACAGGGACACTGCATCCTGGGCACCTGTGCAGAGCAGGGGGGGTCTTTTCTCCCCTTTGGAAGCAGCTTGGGAAACAGCCAAATACAGGGGTGGAAAGCAGGTTTGGTTGAACTTCCCAGCAAGTGAACAAACTCCCAAGAGCTGAGTGCTTAGCTCTAGGTTAGGGGATCAAGTGCAGCACGGGCAGGTACCAGGACACGTAGCCCCTCTTCCCCCGCACACCTCAGCCCCAGCCCAGCGCCCTCCTGCCAGCAGCCCGTGTGCTTGCGGTGCGCTCCGCGAGCCGCCGTGCCAGCCTCTTGTGCAAGCGCTGTGGCCTCCAGGGCCTCCGCTCCAAGGAGCCCCATCTCTATTGAAGCCATGGATGAGAAGCCCTGTGTCCCTGTCCACGTGGACGTCCATGGGAAGCCGTTGCTGTCCTTGGGCAGCACAGGGATGTGCTGCCCTCACCAAACAGAGTCCCCACAAGGGGCCGCAGCACCCGCTCCCCACAGCCTCTGCAAGGGGCAGTGTGGGGCTGCTGGAGCAGCGCAGCAAGGTGTGCGGCCAAACGCACCCGTCTGCCAGCCAAGGCAGGCGCCCTCGCGCAGCCCCTCTCTGCAGGAGCACCGGGGCATGGCCTGGTACCAACTGCCGCCACCATGGCCAGGCCAAGCCCAGCATGCAGCTGCCACTCCTTCCTTCCCACCCATTTCAATTGCAGGGTTTTGGTGATATTTCAGTGGAAAACAAACCTGGTGTAAATGTTTTTTGTGGAGCTTAACAATCTCTTTGCAAAGTTCCTCATTCCTTGAGCTTAAAAGAGCCAGGTTATTAACCACCATAGCAGCATTTCTAACCAAAACACTACGACTTAAGCAGGCCAGGAGTGCCAGGAGCTGCTGTCACTCTAACCCATTCCTGGCGCCCAACGCAGGGCTGGGACCGGCCAGGTGATGCCTTGAACTGCAGCTCCCCCCTCTTGAGAAGCAGGTGGAGGTGTTTAGGATATTCACCAAACTACAGCTGCTTGCAGTTAAGAAATGATGAGTTATGTGTGAAACTTATGCATTGATTCTTGGACAAAAGCATCTTGCAGCAGTTTGAAGGAGGGTGATCCAGTCTAGAAGAGACATGGTGTTATTGGAGTAAGTCCAGCTAAGGGCCCCTTAGACGATTAGGGGACTGGAGCCTCTCTCATATGAGGTGTAGCTGAGCGAGCTGGGGCTGCATAGCCTGGAGAAGAGAGGACGGAGGAGAGTTTTATCAATGTGCTTAAGTATCCAAAGGGAGGCTGTGATAAGGACAGGTCCAGATTTTTTTCAGTGATGCTCAGTGACAATGATGAAAGGTAATGGGCACAAATTGAAACACAGGAAGGTTTTTCTGAAAATAAGGAAGGTGTCTGAGCATAGGAACAGGCTGCAGAGGAAGGCAGTGGAGTTTCCAGCCCTGGCAATACTGAACAGGTGTCTGGGCAGGGTCTTGGGCCGCCTGCTGGAGGTAGCCCTGTCAAAGCGTGAGGATGAACAAGGTCTCTGAAGGCCCTTTCCAATCTGAGCCATCCTGGAATGTTTAAAGCTAGAATATATCCTTCATGCAGGCAATGTGGAACTTCAGTGTTTCAGAGTGAAACTGATACCCGAGCTCCTGCGTTGGTATTTGTCCAGTGTAAGATGGTTATTGCAATCTATCTTATGACCTTGGCGTTTGCAAAAGTTTTGTTCTTTTCTTTACTTATTTACTTATTTTTCCTGGCCACGTCTGTCTATGATGTATGCTCTACCCCTTAGAAAACTCCTTATAGTCCATGAAAATGCAAATATTATTTTCTAGGAGTTCTCTGTAACATGACAAGTTCTACATTTTTTTTATTTTTATTTACTGATTTTTTTTTCCTTACACTGACCAAGAAACCCTGAAGTGTTTTGACTTTTCTTTAGGAGGCCAAGGCAGGATGCCCCACACTGTCTCCTGAGGAGCTCTCAAATTGACTCAAACTGTCTCCTTATGTCCGCTGTGCAGCGCTTGAGGAGATACTTCCCAAGAAGCAGCTTGATATTCCTGACAGAACAGGAAATGCCTGCATGTCCCGGATGGAACCTGCCTCAGTGGGTGGATTCACATGCCACACTTGCCACCGTGTGCTCTGCTGGTCACTGACTCCTTGAGAGATGTTCTGCAGGTGTCCTCACTACTCCTCTAACTGCATCAGGGGGGAAAGGAAACAACGGAATCCTACCAAGCACTTAACCTGAGCAAACTCTGTGTCTCCTGGAAGTCAGGACATTGAACAGCTTCAGCAAAAGGTCTTCTGCTGTGCTGGAGAAGCAGATGGTGCCTACAGTGATGATCTGGAAATCACAAGAGCACTAGGACCTGCCATAGTCCCTGTTCCCCAAGGGGCTGAGGGACAGAGCAGCCTCCATCGTGGTCCCCAGTACGGGGCCCTTCCTGGCAGCAGCCCCTTTCTGCACCAGCTGCCTCTGGGGACACTGCCCCCCGTGACATGGTCCCTGAGCGTGTCCCAGCCCTGCTGGGCCCTGTGTCCCCCAGGGGCTCGTGGAGTTCGGCCCTGCATCTCCAGGCCCCGTATCCCTGGGGCGGGACAGCTTCCCTTTGCCTGTGGCTTGGGCCCTGCGGGGACACGTTGTGTGCGCCACCCGGAGAGTTGAGAGCTGCCCCGCGGTGGGGCTGGGGCTTCTTCCCCTTTGGGCATCCTGTGGGACACGTGTGCAGGTCAGGTGAAGGAAGGCCCTACACTTAGGGATTAATAGCAGGTTGATTTTTAATTGTCCTTGGTATAAGAATCTAATTTGACACATTTTGAGGATGCCCTGAGGCCTTCCCAAATCTCGTACACAGAATTGCTAGCATCATACATGAGGGAAGCACTACTTGTACATGGTAAATGCTAGGACATTTCTTCCTGAATGTTCAGAGGATTCTCATCCTTGAAGCAGTTTCCTTTAGTGCAGGGTGCCGGGTTAAGGGTAAGGGAGGGATTCTCACGGTCCAGCCATAAGTGTTGGTCAGGTGTCATTCCTGATTCCTGCTCCACTTATCAGTGCTAGGCCCTGTCATTTATACTATTAGGTGGAAGAAGACACGCCCATGATATGGTCATCCTCATAAGGTGATCCTTCCAGAATCTGCAGACAAGTTGCGTAAGATTCTCTGCTCCCTGCAGCATGAGTGAGTGGCATTGTGCACTGCCAGTGGGTGCCTCTGCAAGACTTTCCAGATTCTTATTTGAGAAGTCCTTGAAAAGTGCATGCAAACTCCAGCATATGTTCTTGCTGCATCAGTGTCTGTGTGTGCCTTTTTGCTTGCTCATTCCATATGTATTGTTGGAGGGTGGTATTTGAGTAGGGCAAGTGGATTACTCTAGGCCTGAAGAGAAAAGTGTATTGTTGACAGAGATTTTATGTGGAATGTGTGGGTGTTGGGGACAGCTTTTTAGTAGGGAAATGCTGCAAAGGGAAATGCAGCTGTGGTGCCCGTGCTGGGAATGGATGAAAGGAAGCAGGGGCAATGTTTGGAGGCTTCGCTAAGCATGCAGTGGCTAGTGATTTTAGCTGTGAGGCCTGTCTTTTGTGGGAGGTGATTGAGCAGGGTGACCATGCTGGTAGCAAGGTGTGAGAATTGTGGTGTAATGGTTGGGAGGGAATGAAGCAGAGCAAGCAAGCGTTGTGAGGCTGCCCTCCTCATAGAGAGTGAAGGCTTTGTTCTGTCAGTCATTTACATATAAATCCCCCTTGCCGGTGCACATGTGCAGCATGAACAAAGAAATGTGTGAATGAAGCATGCAGCTTCCTGAGTGCATGAATGAAGCATGCAGCAACATGAATGAAGGGCAGCATGAATGAAGGACTACCATCTCTACATGTGCTTTGGTGAAATCCTGGCTCCAGAAATGACTTCTCAAGCAATCTCTCTTAAGCAGCTCTGTGGAGGGGAGTTTGGGAAGTCTGCTTGACAACAGGTCAAGCAGGAGGCAGCAATGTGCCCTTGTGTCAAGGATGGCCAGAGGGATGCTGGCCTTCACGAGGAGGAGTGTTGGCAGCAGGTGGAGGGGGCTGATCGTGCCCCTCTCCTCAGCTCTGCTCAGGCCACACCTGGACTCTCGTGTGCAGAAATATTGTGGGCTGCCCCAGGACAAGAGGGACTGTGGACTTGCTAGAGAGGTCAGCTTAGAGCGACAAAGATGATGAAGGACTGGAGCAGTCTATCATATGAGGAAAGAGCTAAGCGATCTGGGCCTGTTTCATCCTGGAAAAAGAAGGCTGAGAGGAGATTTGATTAACATGTTCAAGTACCCGAGGGGTGATTGTAGGGAGGATGGGGCCAGGCTCTTCTCCGTGGTGGCTGGTGACAGGCCAAGGAATAATGGGAATTAATTAAAACACAAGAAGTTCCATCTCTATGTGAGGAAGAACTTCTTTACTGTGAGGGTGCCAGAACCCTGGAACAGGCTGCCCACAGAGGCTGTGGAGTCTCCTTCTCTGGAGATTGTCCAAACCCACCAGGGTGGATGCCACCCTGTGCCACATGCTCTAGGTGTCCCTGCTGGAGCAGGGGGGTTGGACTACATGATCTCTAGAGGTCCCTTCCAACCCTAAGCGATTGTGTGATAATAAAACAAATCAACTTTGAACTTTGGGATCTCTCAGGCGGGACAATATCACTGTTCAGCAGATTTACTTCATTGTCAGTGAGCTACCGCACGGGGTTAGTGCAGCCCTCTGCGAGAGGCAGAAGCTATTCACACCCTTTCAAGGCTACTGAAAACAGCAGGTATCTGTATTGTAAGAAATGTCTGCGGCCCAGCCTACATTGTGATTTTTTGCCAAAATGGGCACATCTGTCAGGGATGACATCTGATTTGTGACAGCAGAGATACCCCCAAGTGTAACCCCAAGCTGGGAAAGTCAAGCTCTTGTCATTTTGTCAGCTGAGCCTTGGAAATCTTTTATCCTCCCTGGAAACCAAGTAACAATATTTTTACGTGCTTTTATGCCTCTTTTTTTCAGACTCCTGAGCTCATAAAAGTTCATGTGAGAAGCAATTTCAATGTCAGTTTAATGAAAACTTGCATCAGATTTTTGCTAATGTGGCAGGCACCATTCACTGGGGCTCAGAAGACAAGATGTCTCACTGCTGGAAATTTTTTAATGCATAGACATATGGGGAAAAAAAAACCAAGCCTGTGACACAGCAGGGACTACTAAGTGACCCTCTTTGGCTGCTTATTCTGCGCTCAGTTGCAGTGCTAACATGTCAGCACCTCCACACTTGCCTAATTTTACAATAAAGGATAGTTTGGACACATCTTGCACTTCTGACCAACCTGACAGTATCTCAATAACAGATCAATGTTTTACAGGTGTGAAGAAAAGCAGGAAGTTAAATTTAAGAAGAGCATTTCTTGCAACACAAGCCCACGGAAACGGTGCTGCTCATGCTCCTGATGACTTTGGTTTCTCATAGCTCATTAGCTCACTAAAGCACCTGTCTTGAAAACCTCACTCCCCTATTAGAAAGCCTGGGGGAAGGTATAATTGCTTGACACACAGCAGACATATTTCTGAAACTTATCAGCAAGAAACTAGGTCTTTACAGAACTGTGCTGGGTTAATCAAAGCCTAGCTTAGGTACTTTCTCATTTGCTCAAGCCAGCTGAAGAAACAAATTAGGTGGCAAGGGCCAGAAACTGGGAAATATTGCACGGTTTTGCATGTTAATGATATCAGGCTAGAGAAATCCGTATGACATGGCTTCTGGCTTGGCACAGATCCACACGCCATTTACAGCTGGAGCAAGATGCTGAAAACGCAGATGCAGACAGCGAGGCCTGTTCCCCTCAGCCACTCTGCCAGGCTGGCCCTGTCCCCACTCGCCACTTGGCACGGCCACGCCAAGCTCCCCAGCTTCAGGGCTGAGCTCCTCTCGCCCTGCGTGAGGCTCATCCGCATGGAGCGATCTGCCGGCTCACAGCCCTGTTTAGACAGTTGGATTTTTTTTAAAAAATAAATGATGATCATGTGTATTTTTAAGGGCGCTAAGTGCTCACTGCTGTTGCTGCCTCTGAGTCAAGCCCAGCCAGCACTCAGCGAGTCAGCCACGTGCTCCTTATCTTTGGTGTTTTTTCCCACTTTGTTTTTTCAAGATTTGAAACATGCATTTCATCTAAGCTTATGCAGCACTTTATTATAATAAGTAATAATTATGCCTGGAGGGGGAAACTAAGCACAAAAAAGGATTCGGTTTGAGGTAGTGTTTTCCAGGAAGATACTAGGTAACAGAAGGGTTGACCAAATGTTCCTATGCTGAAAGGGATTATTTATGGAAGGCAGCAAAACATAGATGAAAATAAAACTCTCTTAATTGTGCGGAGAGTCAGCCTGATCCCGGCTACAGCTAAGGGAGCTTCTTTCTGCAGACAATGGGCATGTTTGCTTTCAGCTACCTGTGGTAAAGCTTACACAGTCGAACAGCACTTTATGAAAACAGCACAGCATTCCAAAAATAGCAAGTCTATTTTGTGCGGCATTCCATTAAAGTTTCCTAAGTCATCAGCATCCTGGGCAGTAGCTTTTGTACAATGAAACAGAGGTCTGCTCTGTAATTTAAGGAGCATTAGTTTCTTTTTCTGGTTGCTAAAATGCCTACTGCTACTGCATAAATGTGTTTCACTGGTTGGATTTTCTTTTTTCAAGTAACATATCTGCACAAGTAAGAGCCAGTCACCTCGTACAGGAGGTGTTTTCCCTTAGGGACATGCCTGGCTCTCACAGGAAGCCCTCTGCCACATGCCATCCCTCTTGCCAGCCTCTAGCACGGGACTGTCCTCACTCGATCCGTGCAAGCAGCTGGACCCAAGCAAGGTGCATGAGAAAACACTGCGACTGATAGAATAAGTCTCAGCAGGATCATGGAGAGATTGGATCAAAACACATATTATCCCTGCAGGACAGGCAAGGCAAGCGCAACCCTGGGCAGAAGAAGGCAGATAAGTATTAATAGCATGGGAGAGCAAGG